>NW_027305486.1:175000-475000 GCF_039555335.1 Amphiura filiformis | reverse complement strand
ATGGACATGACTTGACCTCCGCTTATTATTTATTGAAGAAAGAAAAAGATTTGAGTGGGTCTAACTTTTTGTTACGTTATGCGTTTTGGAGGATACACTGTCGGAAAACCTCTTTTATCCGGATTTTTTCGCATATATCTACATGACTTGACCTCCGGTTAATATTTATCGAAGAAAGAAAAAGATTCGAATGGGTCTAACTTTTTGTTACGTTATGCGTTTTGGAGATTACACTGTCGGAAAAGTTCTTTTATCCGGATTTTTTCGCATATATGGACATGACTTGACCTCCGCTTATTATTTATTGAAGAAAGAAAAAGATTTGAGTGGGTCTAACTTTTTGTTACGTTATGCGTTTTGGAGGATACACTGTCGGAAAACCTCTTTTATCCGGATTTTTTCGCATATATCTACATGACTTGACCTCCGGTTAATATTTATCGAAGAAAGAAAAAGATTCGAATGGGTCTAACTTTTTGTTACGTTATGCGTTTTGGAGATTACACTGTCGGAAAAGTTCTTTTATCCGGATTTTTTCGCATATATGGACATGACTTGACCTCCGCTTAATATTTATTGAAGAAAGAAAAAGATTCGAGTGGGTCTAAGTTTTTGTTACGTTATGCGTTCTGGAGGTTACACTGTCGGAAAAGCTCTTTTATCCGGATTTTTTGCATAAATCGACTTGCCTTGAGCTCCCCTTCCTAATTATCGAAGAAAAAAAAAGTTTGGAACGGGTCTAAGTTTTTGTTACGTTATGCGTTCTGGAGGTTACACTGTCGGAAAAGCTCTTTTATCCGGATTTTTTGCATGAATCGACTTGACTTGACCTCCCGTTCCTAATTATCGAAGAAAAAAAAAGTTTGGAACGGGTCTAAGTTTTTGTTACGTTATGCGTTCTGGAGGTTACACTGTCGGAAAAGCTCTTTTATCCGGATTTTTTTGCATGAATCGACTTGACTTGACCTCCAGTTCCTAATTATCGAAAAAAAAAAGTTTGGAACGGGTCTAAGTTTTTGTTACGTTATGCGTTCTGGAGGTTACACTGTCGGATAACCGCGTTTGTTCGGGTGTTTTTGCATGAATCGACTTGACTTGACCTCCCGTTCCTAATTATCGAAGAAAAAAAAAGTTTGGAACGGGTCTAAGTTTTTGTTACGTTATGCGTTCTGGAGGTTACACTGTCGGAAAAGCTCTTTTATCCGGATTTTTTGCATGAATCGACTTGACTTGACCTCCGTTCCTAATTATCGAAGAAAAAAAAAAAAGTTTGGAACGGGTCTAAGTTTTTGTTACGTTATGCGTTCTGGAGGTTACACTGTCGGAAAAGCTCTTTTATCCGGATTTTTTGCATGAATCGACTTGACTTGACCTCCCGTTCCTAATTATCGAAGAAAAAAAAAGTTTGGAACGGGTCTAAGTTTTTGTTACGTTATGCGTTCTGGAGGTTACACTGTCGGAAAAGCTCTTTTATCCGGATTTTTTGCATGAATCGACTTGACTTGACCTCCCGTTCCTAATTATCGAAGAAAAAAAAGTTTGGAACGGGTCTAAGTTTTTGTTACGTTATGCGTTCTGGAGGTTACACTGTCGGAAAAGCTCTTTTATCCGGATTTTTTTGCATGAATCGACTTGACTTGACCTCCCGTTCCTAATTATCGAAGAAAAAAAGTTTGGAACGGGTCTAAGTTTTTGTTACGTTATGCGTTCTGGAGGTTACACTGTCGGAAAAGCTCTTTTATGCGTATTTTTTTGCATGAATCGACTTGACTTGACCTCCCGTTCCTAATTATCGAAGAAAAAAAAAAGTTTGGAACGGGTCTAAGTTTTTGTTACGTTATGCGTTCTGGAGGTTACACTGTCGGAAAAGCTCTTTTATCCGGATTTTTTTGCATGAATCGACTTGACTTGACCTCCCGTTCCTAATTATCGAAGAAAAAAAAAGTTTGGAACGGGTCTAAGTTTTTGTTACGTTATGCGTTCTGGAGGTTACACTGTCGGAAAAGCTCTTTTATCCGGATTTTTTTGCATGAATCGACTTGACTTGACCTCCCGTTCCTAATTATCGAAGAAAAAAAAGTTTGGAACGGGTCTAAGTTTTTGTTACGTTATGCGTTCTGGAGGTTACACTGTCGGAAAAGCTCTTTTATCCGGATTTTTTTGCATGAATCGACTTGACTTGACCTCCTGTTCCTAATTATCGAAGAAAAAAAAAGTTTGGAACGGGTCTAAGTTTTTGTTACGTTATGCGTTCTGGAGGTTACACTGTCGGAAAAGCTCTTTTATCCGGATTTTTTGCATGAATCGACTTGACTTGACCTCCCGTTCCTAATTATCGAAGAAAAAAAGTTTGGAACGGGTCTAAGTTTTTGTTACGTTATGCGTTCTGGAGGTTACACTGTCGGAAAAGCTCTTTTATCCGGATTTTTTGCATGAATCGACTTGACTTGACCTCCCGTTCCTAATTATCGAAGAAAAAAAAAGTTTGGAACGGGTCTAAGTTTTTGTTACGTTATGCGTTCTGGAGGTTACACTCTCAAAAAATCTCTTTCAGTCGTATTTTTTGCAAACATCGACTTGGATTTGATCTCCGATCATTATTTATGAAAGAAAAAAGCAATTTCTAGAGGTTTTGGACCACTTTGATGCCCACCTGAAGAGCGCCACCATAATTTATGAGCTTGCACGTTTGCTTCCTAAATACCAAATCTGCGCGCGGCTTAGTTTCGGGCGCCCATACTTCGTTCCAGATCATGCACCATTTGGTGATATTCTGAACATTTATCAGTTACATATCTTTTAATTTAGGCCCTAATTATAATTAACAGTCGTGGCTATTCATCTTGCTCCAAAGCGACACCCACTTGTTTGCAGTAGGCCTACGGACCTATGTTTTACCGGAACTATCAGGGGTTACACCAAATGCGGAAGAAAATAGTAGTGTGCCGGCTCTAATGGCACATGTCGTCGCCTTATCAGGCGGTATAGTTCACGCGACACGTGACGTACGAGGATGGCGAAAATACAAGGCCGACAGCCCCATTCAAAATAGACGGTTACAAATTGAAAAACAACATACTTACAGTGGGGTACTTTGTCGAACCTCAGGGGGTTTGAGAATAACATATTAAATTTTGCTTTGACACCACATTTCACATTTAGAATTGTTTGTGAAGGTTTTATGTTTACGTGTTTATCCAATGGTGAAAAAAAAATGGCGATATCGCATCCGCCACCACCTGGCCATATATAGTTTAGTTGGAAGAAGTGACTACCGTGCGGTGCACACGCAGAAATCAACTTCTAATCGACGTCTGTAGATCAGAAAAAAATGCGTAGAAAACGATATGCTACTTGAAAATTTAAAAAAAATGTCTATAGGGTCAACAGGGGTCAAATTTGATACAACAGGGCTTAAATTTCAAAATTTCTCAGGTTTCGTCAAAAAACACGCCAAAGAAGCCTATTCTTCTGATCATAATGATTCTGCACGAAGGCCCCCTTCTTCCACTAAACTAATAGGCCTAGGGCTTAACAAGATTTGCAACTTGGTGGTGTGAGTTCTTAAAGGGACCATTGAAAGAAAATATGATTTGGGGTCAAAATAAAGCCCATAAAATATAGAATCAATATCTAAAACAATTGAAGAACTAACTATTTTAGAAATAAAAATACAATGAAAACAGCGTACTCGATTTACCCCCCTTCCCACGCTACATCGCGCGTCATTTATCAAAAATAAAAATTGGGCGCTTTCCGGATGACGTCATTGTGGTTACGCGTTTTGTGTTGTGTTGACATTTTTGCCGGGATAATTTGACAACAGCGATCGCGATCTAAATATCAGATGCAATAATACAACCACTTATTATTTAAAGGTCAAGTAAAAACAAAATAGGCCTACCAGTTGATTGTTCACATGTTATCAAAAAGAGGAAGTGGAGGGCCTTTTTGTTTATCATTTATTATTTTTTGACAATGCAAATCGATCATTTATAGGCCTATGTATTATTCCCGGACATTATTAGTTGTGTAACTTGTAGAGGAGGATGATAGGATCGAGGCTCTTGTTATTTGATGGTTCTCTGAGAGGATGATTAAAACAAAGCCTTTAAATTGAAATGCTTATTGGACAGAAGCAAATTTGATCAATTGACAATATTATTAACTTTTGAAACATTAAAAAAAAGAAGTTTTCCCTTATAATAAGAAAATAGCAAGAACATTTCAGACTCCCTCAATGGCAATGCCCTGCGAAAGGAAGCGGGCGGGGACGATCAATGTTATTTTTTTATCATCATCAAGCATGCAGCTTCCTATTTTGGTTATTCATAAATTCAACCCCCGGTCAGCATGACCAAGATATGATTCCGATGACTTTATGTAGGCCCTACATGGCATGTATAAAACCATAAAACCAATTATGAGTAGGCCTAGGCCTATGATATAGTGACGATGACGAAGGGAATATCGCCAAGATTTGCCGCAACACATAAATTGCAGATGATGTGCCGGCGCGAGCACCTCCCGTGCCTAGATGTGCCCCATGGGTATTATTATAGGCCTATGTATTTTTCCGTAGGGCCTACCTTAAAATATTCAAGAGATGATTATTTTTCCCAAAACCTGACAATTGGTAAAAAAAGTCTTTTCTTCCATAAGTTAACTTTCAAAAGTGCTTATTTTCATACCCCAAACATGCCAAAGTAGGCCCTTTTATTTTGCAATTTTATTCCCCTATACCATGTGTATACGGATGCGGGACACTTGCCAATATTATTTGAGCCGTTGGCACTGGGGCAGTAGCTGAACGGCAGATGAAGAACATGACATGCAAGCTGTTCTTGAAATAAATTACGAGGAGCGCCTACAAACATACATAGGCCTTCAAAAAGCCTATGCTACAAAAATAAAAGTACAAACATCATATTAGAAATATAATAGGCCTACACTTATTTTAATACATGGATGGTTAGGCCCGGGGTAGGCCTAGGCTATGAGAAATTGATGTCAGTCATTTCTAAAAACGAAATATCCAACCGGGCGCGCTGTATTTTATATACAACATTTATCCAATCAACCTAAACTTTGGAACTGTAGGCCTATCTTTGATAAAACGTTCGAACACTTTGCACTTTCAAGTTTCAGTGGGAGTTGAGATTGGATTAGGCCTATAAGCATTTCCGAAAACGCAAACTAAAGGCTGACAGTAAATATTGTTCATTTGATTGTTTGGAGTGGCTTTATATGTTCCTCTCGTGGTTCTGTATCTTCAAATTTGTTTCTCATTTTTCATAGGCTTTTAAAAATAAATAAAAATAAATTTCGGCTTTTATATATATATATATATATAGGCCTATAGCTTCTTTTCCCAGATCTCGGAGGGTTCAAAGCGTTGTAATTTCACTGCCATGGTACTTATCACAATCAGATCGCATCATCTAGGCTGGATGCTGCCGAACCTGGCGCAAACCAAGCCGCACTTGGATTGTAACATCCACCAATTATCTTTGCAGCTCCCCAAATTTCATGGTGAAGGAAGTTTTTGATAACCAAACAACTAATCACCGATTTTTGAGAAGCAGGAGGAAACTGGAGATCCCGGAGAAAACCTGCGAGAGCGAGCATGCGGGATCCGGGATCGGGATAAACCAAGTTCACATGAGTCTTTGGGCCGCGCGCCGGGGCTTGAAGTTGAACCCGGGACCTCAGTGGTGCAAGGCGAGGGAACAACTGCGCTAACTCGCTCTCCCGAGCCTGGCTTTTGTTTTGAACAAGTGTGTCTCTACACGGAGCGACCGTTTAAAGAAACAAACAAACACACTTTAATCACTCGCAATTCAGCTTCCAAACTGCGGAGTCAGGGTCGGCTTGCGTTTTAGGCCCGGCGGTTGTAAACCTAGGCCGCACGCCCGGGAGGTATGCTAATTAGGCCTGACAGTTGCATGTCATGGGCTAACCCGAAACATCATTGCCTTCTCTTTCCTATCCTCGCCAGATATTTCAGAGGAAGTATAAGCCCGGAGTATAAGTAGCCTAAAGAGTTGCTATATCAGAATGCCTCAAAACAAATGATACTCTCTTGCAAAAGCCGAGCAGCTAGCACTGATGACAGCTTTGACTTTGTCAATATTGTGGCCTAACTTATGTTTCCCCGTTGTTGGCCAATTTTGTAGCTAGACTTTATCATAGTAGGCCTACCAGTCTAGTGTCCGTCTCATGGTTGGCATCTTGCAACAGTCATTGTAGCTTTGACATAATTTATATTATATCCTTTTTAGGCCTAAAAGGCACAGAAAAGTTCATTGCTGTAAACACGTTCATGCGTTGGTTTAGGACCAAGTCCGAGAAAAAGAGATAGAGAAGCGACACTCTGTACAAACTGCCTATACCATGCTATACAGCAGTTGAAGACATGCAATTCGCAAGCGTCGTCGCCGGCCAAGTCTTACTACGAACGTGTAATGAGAAGATACCATAGAGTCCTACATAGAGATCTGAGGAAGAGACGGTCCGAATTGACCTAGTGACCTATAATTTATTAGAGAATCACATTTTTAGAGTATAAGTCCGCCCACCGCTGTCAATCATTCTAATGAACAAATGAAACAAGCTCTGGCATTCTGGCAATGACGTAATCCTAATTATAAATGAGAAAATCACATTGTACATGTAACTGTCTGCTGTACTTCATGTCTTCCAACAAGTGCGTGTCGCGGCCCTGACCAAGTCTGGCCTACGCAGTGTTGCCATGCAGCGGAAAGGATAACCACTTTGACGTCACAGGGGTTGCCACGTGTCTCTGCACATATGAATTGGGCGGAACGACGCGACGTTGGGCGCTTTGTCTTTATTTGGTGATTTGGGGGGTAAAATGAAGGAAAATTGCGTTTATCATTTTAGATATTGATTCTATATTTTATGGGCTTTATTTTGACCCCAAATCATATTTTCTTTCAATGGTCCCTTTAAGGGGGATGTCATTTTCTTTGAAATTGGGCGGGGGGGGGGGCTTGTAAAACCCTACGAATGAGGACTTTTTTGTGTGTTTTCCCCACTAATTGGGGACTTTGCCCAAAGCGGGGACGTCCCCAGTTGTAAAACTTGGGCTAGGGCTCCCCCTAAATAGCATTACTCCAACTGGGTACTTTTTAGGTGTAGGGAGAGGTTCCCGGTTGTACTAAACTTGAGAACACACAGGTCCCCGATTAGTAGGAGTTTGGCACATAAAAGTCCCCGGTCGACACACAACTCATAAAAAAGTCCCCAGTTGTTAAAAAAAGTCCCCAGTCGGCACACATTACAAGTAGGGGTGGTCATGAATTTACTGGGATCATAGCGTTTGTAGGCCTATACCAAAAATATTCAGTATTACAAATCAAAAATTGGGGGGTGTATAAAAATATTAAGGGCTTGTGACACAAAATTTTAGCGCGTTATGCGAGCATTCTTTTAACTTAAAATTTGTACACATACAATGAAAATGTTCGCATGCACCGCACCCTTTCTTTGCACTTACAATCAAAGTTTTTCCACGCTTCGCGCTAGTCCAACGAATGTCAGTGCCGGCGACAAGGGAGGTTAAGGGTGTGTGTTACCCCCGGGCCACGGTATCTTTTCTTTACTTTTTACGGGCCCACTACGGTTACGGTTTTCTTTGCCTTTACTGGTTCATTACAGGGTATGTTTTCTTTGCTCTTTTACGGCCCATAAAAAGCAAACAAAAGTAGCGGGCCTGTAAAAACAAGTAAAAGAAACGTGAATTAACAATACAAGCTAGCCTTTGACATACAATTTCTAAAACTATTTCACATGATTATTATGTTACTGTCTGCTTTTGCCACAATGATGATCATCCTCGATATAATGAAGACTTCGAGAAATCAGGGAATGCAGCTTAATCGTGGGAACACAAATTGAAGATTTCCGCGCGCTTCGCGCGCATTTTGCCCTCCAACGTATTATTAATTTTGATTATTAAACTTAAAATTGACCATTTTTCCAATAACTTCAATCTGGTAGCAAAAGCCGGTATTTTCGAATTGCAAATTTTGGCGCGATTCGCGCGCATTTGTCCAATTCAACGGTTCAAACTTGATCATTTTAGCTTCAACTTGATATTAAATTGGCACATTTTCTGCACTTTGCGCGGAAGTTGTTCAGAGTCTATGTTCAGAGAAACTTAATCTTAATTTGTGCGCGCTTCAACTTTGAACATAATGTTTAAGCATTTTACACCAATCCCCCGTCCCCATGTCAACAAGAAATTTACGACCCTGTTGCCCCCCACCACACACACACACACCCCTACACCTATGAAGTCATACACCCTCACCATCATCACTCGGATCAAAGGGGCCCGTGCGTTGATTTTACCCCCGGGCCCGTAATGGCTCTCGGCGGCACTGCCTGAACGATAATGGATTGAGCCTGTCTGGCGGATCGCGGAAGGGGGGAGTCACAAAAATTTTCATCCAGATTTAGGGGGTCATAAAAAAAAATTAAGCCAGTGATAGGGGGGTAATACAAATTGACTCTTGTCACCGATATATTCATGACTTCCTTTCCAAAAAATGACATCCCCTATCGATGCGTGACATCCCCTATCAGTAAGGCCTACATACTCGTACATAATACGGTAAGGGGCCTACGATTATAAACGGCAACTGAGTTCCATTATATATGCACGCTTCATATGCATCATGTGTCAATAGTCCATTTTTGAGGCAAACTATAGGCCTACACAAAATAAATGAATGAATTCCATTTGTTAAGCAGCTTACACCCCCTTTTTTGGACCGGACGTAACTTACACCCAATCTCCCAATTTTACATGAACAAATTTACCGGCAAATTTAATGTTTTTGCAGACTTTTGCCCAGAAAGTTATTTTTCCCTCCTCAATGACATCTAATTTTCAGTGGTCCCACACTGACTCACTCCCATTTTCTTTGGAGTCCACGCTAAATGCTCCCTCCCCCTTTTTCGGAAAAAATTCCTATACCGATAGTCTCCTGGGGCGAGTTTCTCGAGTATTTGCTAAGCATTTGGCTAGTCTAGCCTCAAGGCTAACAAGGTCGTAAGACCCCCGGGGGGCACTCCAACTTTGGAGGTGACGCGTATGTAGGACTGTTAAGACCCCCTTTTTCAGCATCGCTGTCACCCAAAGACCCAATATTTTTTTACGAACACATGCTCTGTCACCCGAAGACCCCCTATTTTTCAATTTGATCTGTCACCCAAAGACCCTTACAAGTTCAATTTGAACAGCAACTTTCATTTATCACTGATTTTGTTACTTATTTTGAAAAAACAATGAAATTTGAAGCCATTTAGGACTAGAAATTCGATTTTCGAGGTTTTTGCGGCGCTGTTTCGGCTCTCACCCAAAGGTTCCATTTAAAAAAAGGTCATGTTCTCACCCAATGATCCCATATTTTTTTAAATTTTGCTCTCACCGAATGCCCCTTAGTGCGAAAGTGTCAGCCCTACACCTATATCCATTTCATATTGAAGTGCCCCCCCAGGTAAGACCAGGCTTAACTGCAAACACATTTCCCGAAGCACGGCTACCATAGCCTCGAGTCTTAGTTAGCCGTGGGTACAGGCTTGTATGATAAGCACAGGCTTCGCTAAAAATACTCAGCATTGATTTGGTAATACTTTCAGGCATATATAATTATGTTTCCATAGGCCTACACCATGAAACTGAAAATAAAAACACAGTTCGCATTGAGACTTTCGCGTTACTTAATATTGGAAACATTTTTTTAGCCTAACAGGTATATCGCGAAAAAAATGTGCTTCTTTAATCTTTAGATTCCTCATTACAAAAAGTGCACGAAAATAATCAACAATAATTAATATAATAGAGGTTTCGACTTCATTTTAAGCTCCATAATAAAAAAAAAAGTCATTATTATTCTTTACAACTGACTCAATTCCAAAAACAAACAAACAAACAAACAAACAAACAAACAAAAACCGCAACAGAAAATCAACTATAGGTCTGCTGTATAAAATATTATTCTGGTGCGTATTAATTGCAATGAATATTATTTATAGAAGCCAATAACAAGTACAATTTGCAAATGATTTACAGTAATTACTTGATCCTGATTCATTTGCTTTTTCTTAATATGACGGATTTAAACACCACGGTACATCTTTTTCGGGAATATAATAAAATCCAGAATAGGCCTACCCCAACAGTATAACATCCAAGTTAAAATAATGCCATGATTGATCGTATATTGAATGGCATTAGTTACATGTAAGCACTACGGCAACGTTACACACAGTGAGTGAATTGGGGCGAACTGGTCGTGATGCGAAATTTGTGTTGGACGAACCTATCTGGGGCGAATGAGTTTCGGGGTAAAACGTCTCGAATTCAAAAATATAGGAGAGCACGCCATTCCCTGACTGGTAGTAGGCCTATTTTTTAAAATATCTAATGTCTACGGTGAGTCGGTGACTGATATGTGACTTTTTTTCAGACTCAAAAAAATAAATAATTAATGCAAATAAAGTCATAATTATTCGGGAATTAAACGTTTCATTCGAGAATCAAACGTTTTATTCGCGAATTAACCGTTTTATTTGTGAATTAAATGTTTTATTCGCGAATTAAATGTTTTATTCGCGAATTAAATGTTTTATTCATGAATTAAATGTTTTATTCGTGAATTAGAATGATTTTATTCGCGAATAAAATATTAAATTCCTGAATTAAATATTAAATTCAGTCGCGAATTGAATGATTAAATTCGCGAATTGAATTATTAAATTTTCTTACAGATTAATTCGTTAAGCAAAGATATGGTGAATTTGTGTACCAGAACGAAATTACAACACATTGTCTATGGAGCAGTCTAATACACATATTCATATGTAACTCGCGAATTAGTCTGGTTTTTTTTATCTCCGTCTTTCATTATAAAACCCCCATCAATGCAAGTATTGATGAGAGCCATTAAACATTTTAATAGATGTTATCCATGTTCTATAAGCTGCATGTCCTATCAACGACTGCTATACCTTGTTTAGGACATTCTAAAGAAGTACCTGCATGTGCAACCATGACTGTTTTAAAATAGTCCGCCAAAGTCATGCAGGTAACGCCGAGGTCGTGCATTGAATTAGTTTGAATGAGGAATACTACGGGAACCAGTGCCTTTTGTTAGATGTCACACATGAGTGAAGTGGATAACCTCTATTCGTCACTTATAGCTAATATCATTTTTTTTTAATTTTTGATATATCTAAAAAATATTAAATATGTCACATATCAGCCACCGTAAATGTCAATTAGTATGATCGAGCATATATATTTCGAGACGTTTCACCCCATAACATATTCGCCCTACTACCGGTCAGGGGATGGAATGCTCTCTTATATTTTCATGTTCCTCTTATCATTTTTGGAAGACTTTTGTGTTCATACTTTTTGATTTATTCCGTCCCTTTTTAAAAGTTGGTGTTTTCATGTTTATATCATTATAGTGTCTTTTATATTATAGTATTTTTTGGGGCGAAGTGGTATTGAAGTGAAACGTCTTGAATTTATTCCAATTCCATTCTATAGCTACTGTCGACAAATTTCCAGGGCTGTGTGAACATTTTTCACGATTTCGTCGGAAATATATCGATTTGGAGCATCAAATTTCAGGATGGTAATGAGAAATTTACTATCTAGTATGTGATATCAGCATGAGAAAAATCGTTGGTGAGGGTGAGGCTGTCGATTGCGTCATGGACTTTTAACAAAATTCAAGTGATATACTTCAGAAAGTACAAAAGTTGCTGTGACAGCTATCTTTAATGCATATACTAACAGCCTACTGTGCTACAATAATTGCCTATTAGTCATTTTTTGTAATTTTGAAAACAAAGTACAAAATATGGTTCAAGCATGCATTTTATTTTTTCATCAATCTTTGAACAAGAACAAATGATAATTGACTTATTATCGTAATAGGTAGACCTCTTTTCTTTGCTTCGGGCCCCATGGGCCCCATAGCATGGCTGACGCATAACGTAACTAAAATTTTTTCCCATTAATAATCATCGGAGGTCAAATCAAGTCGATTCATGCAAAAAGATCCGGATAAAACTATTTTTTGACATGTAAACCATCAAAACGCATAACGTAACAAAAATTAGACCCACTCGATTTTTCCGACAGTGTAACCTCCAAAACGCATTACGTAACAAAAAGTTAGACCCACTCGAATCTGTTTCTTATTTCGATATTAACTGGAGGTCAAGTCATGTCCATATATGCGAAGAAATCCGGATAAAAGAGCTTTTCCAACAGTGTAAACTCCAAAACGCATAACGTAACAAAAAGTTAGACCCATTCGAATCTTTTTCTTTCTTCGATAAATATTAACTGGAGGTCAAGTCATGTCCATATATGTGAACAAATCCGGATAAAAGAGCTTTTCCGACACTGTAACCTCCAAAACGCATAACGTAACAAAAAGTTAGACCCACTCGAATTTTTTTCTTTCTTAGATAAATATTAACTGAAGGTCAAGTCAAGTCCATATATGCGAAAAAATCCGGATAAAAGAGCTTTTCCGACAGAGTAACCTCCAAAACGCATAACGTAACAAAAAGTTAGACCCACTTTAATCTTTTTTCTTTCTTCGATAAATATTAACTGGAGGTCAAGTCATGTCCATATATGCGAAAAAATCCGGATAAAAGAGCTTTTCCGACACTGTAACCTCCAAAACGCATAACGTAACAAAAAGTTAGACCCACTCAAATTTTTTTCTTTCTTCGATAAATATTAACTGAAGGTCAAGTCAAGTCCATATATGCGAAAAATCCGGATAAAAGAGCTTTTCCGACAGAGTAACCTCCAAAACGCATAACGTAACAAAAAGTTAGACCCACTTTAATCTTTTTCTTTCTTCGATAAATATCAACCGGAGGTCAAGTCATGTCCATATATGCGAAAAAATCCGGATAAAAGAGGTTTTCCGACAGTGTAACCTCCAAAACGCATAACGTAACAAAAAATTAGACCCACTCCAAACTTTTTTTTTTCTTCGATAATTAGGAACGGGAGGTCAAGTCAAGTCGATTCTGAAAAAAAAATCCGGATAAAAGAAATTTATAGAGCTCAAAACTCGAAAAAACAAGTTTGTTACGTTATGCGTCGGAGTACTAAAAACACATACAAAAGGGACAACTTTTAGCATGACTGACGCATAACGTAACAAAATTTTATTTTGCTCCAAAGTGTTCCAAAACGCCTGGAAATTGCTTTTCTTATTCCATTGATAATCATTGGAGGTCAAATCAAGTCGATTCATGAAAAAAAATCCGGATAAAGGAACATTTTCGACATGTAAACCATCAAAACGCATAACGTAACAAAAAGTTAGACCCATTCGAATCTTTTTCTTTCTTCAATAAATATTAACCGGAGGTCAAGTCATGTCCATATATGCGAAAAAATCCGGATAAAAGAGCTTTTCCGACAGTGTAACCTCCAAAACGCATAACGTAACAAAAAGTTAGACCCACTCGAATCTTTTTCTTTCTTTGATAAATATTCACTGGAGGTCAAATCATGTCCATATATGCGAAAAAATCCGGATAAAAGAGGTTTTCCGACAGTGTAACCTCCAAAACGCATAACGTAACAAAAAGTTATACCCCCTCGAATCTTTTTATTTCTTCGATAAATATAAACCGGAGGTCAATTCAAGTCGCTTCGTGCAAAAAAATCCGGATAAAAGAAATTTATAGAGCTCAAAACTCGAAAAAACAAGTTTGTTACGTTATGCGTCGGAGTACTAAAAACACATACAAAAAGGGACAAATTTTAGCATGGCTGACGCATAATGTAACAAAATTTAATTTTTGTTCCAAAGTCGTCCAAAACACCAGGAATTTGCTTTTTTCTTCCATTAATAATCAGCGGAGGTCAAATCAAGTCGATTCATGCAAAAAAATCCGGATAAAGCAAACTTTTAGACATGTAAAATCGTCAAAACGCATAACGTAACAAAAAGTTAGACCCACTCGAATCTTTTTCTTTCTTCGATAAATATTAACTGGAGGTCAAGTCATGTCCATATATGCGAAAAAATCCGGATAAAAGAGGTTTTCCGACAGTGTAACCTCCAAAACGAATAACGTAACAAAAAGTTAGACCCACTCGAATCTTTTTCTTTCTTCAATAAATATCAACCGGAGGTCAAGTCATGTCCATATATGCGAAAAAATCCGGATAAAAGAGGTTTTCCGACAGTGAAACCTCCAAAACGCATAACGTAACAAAAAGTTATACCCACTCGAATCTTTTTCTTTCTTCGATAAATATAAACAGGAGGTCAAGTCAAGTCGATTCGTAAAAAAAAATCCGGATAAAAGAAATTTATAGAGCTCAAAACTCGAAAAAACAAGTTTGTTACGTTATGCGTCGGAGTACTAAAAACACATACAAAAAGGGACAAATTTTAGCATGGCTGACGCATAACGTAACAAAATTTTATTTTTGCTCCAAAGTGCTCCAAAACGCCTGGAAATTGCTTTTCTTATTCCATTGATAATCATTGGAGGTCAAATCAAGTCGATTCATGAAAAAAAATCCGGATAAAGGTAAATTTTCGACATGTAAACCATCAAAACGCATAACGTAACAAAAAGTTAGACCCATTCGAATCTTTTTCTTTCTTCGATAAATAT
This sequence comes from Amphiura filiformis, assembly GCF_039555335.1. Classification (NCBI taxonomy): domain Eukaryota; kingdom Metazoa; phylum Echinodermata; class Ophiuroidea; order Amphilepidida; family Amphiuridae; genus Amphiura; species Amphiura filiformis. Next base: position 460,291 of record NW_027305486.1, on the reverse strand, counting down.
TAACCAGAGGTCAAGTCATTGAGTCCATATATGCGAACAAATCCGGATAAAAGAACTTTTCCGATAGTGTAACCTCCAAAACGCATAACGTAACAAAAAGTTAGACCCACTCGAATCTTTTTCTTTCTTCAATAAATATTAAGCGGAGTTCAAGTCATGTCCATATATGCGAAAAAATCCTGATAAAAGAACTTTTCCGACAGTGTAACCTCCAAAACGCATAACGTAGCAAAAAGTTAGACCCACTCGAATCTTTTTCTTTCTTCGATAAATATTAACTAGAGGTCAAGTCATGTCCATATATGCGAAAAAATCCGGATAAAAGAACTTTTCCGATAGTGTAACCGCCAAAACGCATAACGTAACAAAAAGTTAGACCCACTCGAATCTTTTTCATTCTTCAATAAATATTAAGCGGAGGTCAAGTCATGTCCATATATGCGAAAAAATCCGGATAAAGGAAGTTTTCCGACAGTGTAACCTCCAAAACGCATAACGTAACAAAAGTTAGACCCACTCGAATCTTTTTCTTTCTTCGATAAATATTAACCGGAGGTCAAGTCATGTCCATATATGCAAAAAATCCGGATAAAAGAGGTGTTACGACAGTGTAACCTCCAAAACGCATAACGTAACAAAAAGTTAGACCCAGTCGAATCTTTTTCTTTCTTCGATAAATATTAACTAGAGGTCAAGTCATGTCCATATATGCGAAAAAATCCGGATAAAAGAACTTTTCCGATAGTGTAACCGCCAAAACGCATAACGTAACAAAAACTTAGACCCACTCGAATCTTTTTCTTTCTTCAATAAATCTTAAGCGGAGGTCAAGTCATGTCCATATATGCGAAAAAATCCGGATAAAAGAACTTTTCCGACAGTGTAACCTCCAAAACGCATAACGTAACAAAAAGTTAGACCCACTCGAATCTTTTTCTTTCTTCGATAAATATTAACATGAGGTCAAGTCATGACCATGTATGCGAAAAAATCCGGATAAAAGAGGTTTTCCGAGAGTGTAACCTCCGAAACGCATAACGTAACAAAAAGTTAGACCCACTCGAATCTTTTTCTTTCTTCGATAAATATTAACTAGAGGTCAAGTCATGTCCATATATGCGAAAAAATCCGGATAAAAGAACTTTTCCGATAGTGTAACCGCCAAAACGCATAACGTAACAAAAAGTTAGACCCACTCGAATCTTTTTCTTTCTTCGATAAATATTAACTAGAGGTCAAGTCATGTCCATATATGCGAAAAAATCCGGATAAAAGAACTTTTCTGACAGTGTAACCGCCAAAACGCATAACGTAACAAAAAGTTAGACCCACTCGAATCTTTTTCTTTCTTCAATAAATGTTAAGCGGAGGTCAAGTCATGTCCATATATGCTAAAAAATCCGGATAAAAGAGGTTTTACGACAGTGTAACCTCCAAAACGCATAACGTAACAAAAAGTTAGACCCACTCGAATCTTTTTTCTTTCTTCGATAAATATTAACTAGAGGTCAAGTCATGTCCATATATGCGAAAAATCCGGATAAAAGAGGTTTTCCGACAGTGTAACCTCCAAAACGCATAACGTAACAAAAAGTTAGACCCCCTCGAATCTTTTTCTTTCTTCGATAAATATAAACCGGAGGTCAAGTCAAGCCGATTCGTGAAAAAAAATCCGGATAAAAGAAATTTATAGAGCTCAAAACTCGAAAAAACAAGTTTGTTACGTTATGCGTCGGAGTGCTAAAAACACATACAAAAAGGGACAAATTTTAGCATGGCTGACGCATAACGTAACAAAATTTTATTTTTGCTCCAAAGTGCTCCAAAACGCCTGGAAATTGCTTTTCTTATTCCATTGATAATCATTGGAGGTCAAATCAAGTCGATTCATGAAAAAAAATCCGGATAAAGGTAAATTTTCGACATGTAAACCATCAAAACGCATAACGTAACAAAAAGTTAGACCCATTCGAATCTTTTTCTTTCTTCGATAAATATTAACTGGTGGTCAAATCATGTCCATATATGCGAAAAAATCCTTATAAAAGAACTTTTCCGATAGTGTAACCTCCAAAACGCATAACGTAACAAAAAGTTAGACCCACTCGAATCTTTTTCTTTCTTCAATAAATATTAAGCGGAGGTCAAGTCATGTCCATATATGCGAAAAAATCCGGATAAAAGAACTTTTCCGACAGTGTAACCTCCAAAACGCATAACGTAACAAAAAGTTAGACCCACTCGAATCTTTTTCTTTCTTCGATAAATATTTACCGGAGGTCAAGTCATGACCATAATATGCGAAAAAATCCGGATAAAAGAGGTTTTCCGACAGTGTAACCTCCGAAACGCATAACGTAACAAAAAGTTAGACCCACTCGAATCTTTTTTCTTTCTTCGATAAATATTAACCGGAGGTCAAGTCATGTCCATATATGCGAAAAAACCCGGATAAAAGAGGTTTTCCGACAGTGTAACCTCCAAAACGCATAACGTAACAAAAAGTTAGACCCACTCGAATCTTTTTCTTTCTTCGATAAATATTAACTGGAGGTCAAGTCATGTCCATATATGCGAAAAAATCCGGATAAAAGAGCTGTTCCGACAGTGTAACCTCGAAAACGCATAACGTAACAAAAAGTTAGACCCACTCGAATCTTTTTCTTTCTTCGATAAATATTAACTGGAGGTCAAATCATGTCCATATATGCGAAAAAATCCGGATAAAAGAGCTTTTCAGACAGTGTAACCTTCAAAACGCATAACGTAACAAAAAGTTATACCCCCTCGAATCTTTTTCTTTCTTCGATAAATAGAAACCGGAGGTCAATTCAAGTCCCTTCGTGCAAAAAAATCCGGATAAAAGAAATTTATAGAGCTCAAAACTCGAAAAAACAAGTTTGTTACGTTATGCGACGGAGTACTAAAAACACATACAAAAAGGGACAAATTTTAGCATGGCTGACGCATAACGTAACAAAATTTAATTTTTGTTCCAAAGTGGTCCAAAACACCAGGAATTTGCTTTTTTCTTCCATTAATAATCAGCGGAGGTCAAATCAAGTCGATTCATGCAAAAAAATCCGGATAAAGCAAAGTTTTAGACATGTAAAATCGTCAAAACGCATAACGTAACAAAAAGTTAGACCCACTCGAATCTTTTTCTTTCTTCGATAAATATTAACTGGAGGTCAAGTCATGTCCATATATGCGAAAAAATCCGGATAAAAGAGCTTTTCCGACAGTGTAACCTCCAAAACGCATAACGTAACAAAAGTTAAACCCACTCGAATCTTTTCTTTCTTCGATAAATATTAACTGGAGGTCAAGTCATGTCCATATATGCGAAAAAATCCGGATAAAAGAGCTTTTCCGCCAGTGTAACCTCGAAAACGCATAACGTAACAAAAAGTTAGACCCACTTGAATCTTTTTCTTTCTTCGCTAAATATTAACTGGAGGTCAAGTCATGTCCATATATGCGAAAAAATCCGGATAAAAGAGCTTTTCCGACAGTGTAACCTCCAAAACGCATAACGTAACAAAAAGTTAAACCCACTCGAATCTTTTTCTTTCTTCGATAAATATTAACTGGAGGTCAAGTCATGTCCATATATGCGAAAAAATCCGGATAAAAGCGCTTTTCCGCCAGTGTAACCTCGAAAACGCATAACGTAACAAAAAGTTAGACCCACTCGAATCTTTTTCTTTCTTCGCTAAATATTAACTGGAGGTCAAGTCATGTCCATATATGCGAAAAAATCCGGATAAAAGAGCTTTTCCGACAGTGTAACCTCCAAAACGCATAACGTAACAAAAAGTTAGACCTACTCGAATCTTTTACTTTCTTCGATAAATATTAACTGGAGGTCAAATCATGTCCATATATGCGAAAAAATCCGGATAAAAGAGCTTTTTAAACAGTGAAACCTCCAAAACGCATAACGTAACAAAAAGTTATACCCCCTCGAATCTTTTTCTTTCTTCGATAAATATAAACCGGAGGTCAATTCAAGTCGCGTCGTGCAAACAAATCCGGATAAAAGAAATTGATAGAGCTCAAAACTCGAAAAAACAACTTTGTTACGTTATGCGTTGGAGTACTAAAAACACATACAAAAGGGACAAATATAAACCGGAGGTCAAGTCAAGTCGATTCGTGCAAAGTAATCCGGATAAAAGAAATTTATAGTTGGTCTACTTTAAACATAAGATCTCTGAAGTATTCGTTATTTTTTAAATTTGTATATAGAGGACAAATATGGCATGGGCCGAGTTTTGACTTGAACAGAGGGAGGGAGGACTTCCAACATAAAATCTTTTAAGTATTTGTTACTTTTGAATTTTTTTCATTTCGGGGGACAAATTTGGTGTGGACGAGATAGCATGGGCCGAGTTTTGACTTGAACAGAGGGAGGAGGACTTCCAACATAAAATCTTTTAAGTATTTGTTACTTTTGAATTTTTTTATTTTGGGGGACAAATTTGGTGTGGACGAGATAGCATGGGCCGAGTTTTGACTTGAACAGAGGGAGGAGGACTTCCAACATAAAATCTTTTAAGTATTTGTTACTTTTGAATTTTTTTTATTTCGGGGACAAATTTGGTGTGGACGAGATAGCATGGGCCGAGTTTTGACTTGAACAGAGGGAGGGAGGACTTCCAACATAAAATCTTTTAAGTATTTGTTACTTTTGAATTTTTTTTATTTCGGGGACAAATTTGGTGTGGACGAGATAGCATGGGCCGAGTTTTGACTTGAACAGAGGGAGGGAGGACTTCCAACATAAAATCTTTTAAGTATTTGTTACTTTTGAATTTTTTTTTTTAGGGGGGACAAATTTGGTGTGGACGAGATAGCATGGGCCGAGTTTTGACTTGAACAGAGGGAGGGAGGACTTCCAACATAAAATCTTTTAAGTATTTGTTACTTTTGAATTTTTTTATTTCGGGGGACAAATTTGGTGTGGACGAGATAGCATGGGCCGAGTTTTGACTTGAACAGAGGGAGGGAGGACTTCCAACATAAAATCTTTTAAGTATTTGTTACTTTTGAATTTTTTTTATTTCGGGGGACAAATTTGGTGTGGACGAGATAGCATGGGCCGAGTTTTGACTTGAACAGAGGGAGGGAGGACATTAAACATAAAATCTTTCAAGTATTTGTCATTTCTGATCATTTTAATTTTTTTGTTACGTTATGCGACGAGCAGCAAAAAGTTGTCCCTTTTCCTTAGTGCCAAACGGTTTTGAACGCATAACGTAGCAATTTGTTATGTTATGCGATTTTGTTACGTTATGCGTCGTTACACATGTGAAAAAGCTGATGTAGACTGGCTGGTACCTTAAAACTTACCATTTCTAAAATTTAGTTTAAAATTCCTTTGCTTTATGACCTACTTTTGACATGCAGTGTTGCAGAAAATATTCGTGCTGGATAACATCTGAAAACATGACGAAATGTAAAATATGTTTAAAACAATGGTTAGACTTCATAATAACCAGTTTGAATGTTCTTATTATAAAATGTAATTATAAAGTTAATGAAGTTTGAGACACGTGGTAAGTTGGTGTAGACTGACTGGTACTTTGAGGCTTACCTTTTCTAAAATGTAATTTAAAAGTTAACGAATTTTGAAGCACGAGGCAAGCTGGTGTAGATGGGTTGGTTGGCCTACTTTTAGACCTACGCCTACAAACATCATATCCATCATTTCTCTACCTGACTCGAGTGGAGAAACATCGTTTAATATCAGCTGCATGTAAAATAATTTATTTGGTGATCCAGATTTTTCAACCAAATTAGAAAGATGAAGTTGCTCGTCATTTTGTGTCTGTTTGCTGTAGTCCATGTTGCCGTCTCAACAGGTAAGTTAATTTGGTTTTCTCAGTTATTTTCAGTCCTACTTTGGTCTTTGATATTCCGTAAAAAACAACTGTAAGCGGTGAGCTCCTTTAAACTAGACAGATTTGACCTAGAAACTACAGTGATGTCATGATATGAACATGGCCAGCTTTGAATGAATGGACTACTAACACTGTCAATGCACAGAACGTATACTGTTGTTTCTATCCGACAACTCTGAATCAAGTATTACAAATTTTATGGTTTTTACACATAATGGATAATATATTAGTAAAATGTGATATTGAAATTCATATGTATATCAACTCGATGAGAAATACTTGGAGTAAAAAATTTTAAAAATATTTTAGATGAATTTCACCATACGATCAGAATTTGAGCATCTCGAGTGTGTTGTCAAGTTAGGGTGTTTAATATCATGATTTTTTATTGGCCGTAATTTACCCTAAAATGCCGTTATTGTAAGTTTAAAAGACCCAAATTTCACTACTTTTACCAAATTCGAAGTAAACCTGATACACACAAGTATTATACTTGTTGATATTATTCGGGAAAATTGGAAAAAATATTAATGTCGGAAATGTAATAACAAAAATTAGTTCCTCGATGGTTCGGAAATTAATGCCCTATGGTGCTACCTTGCGGCGAAAGGAAAGCATCGTATCTTTGTATTGTGTCTTTTTTATTTAAACTCTTAATAGTAATTTAAGTAAGTTCTTAATCTTTGATTTTGTTTTTACATTTAGAGTCAGAATGTTACTCTGATGCACTTGGACAAGATTATCGTGGTTCAGTTCATCGAACCATGGATTGCAAGGAATGTCAATCCTGGACATCCCAAGATCCTCACGCACACACCAGAACACCAGCAAACTATCCGGACGCTGGTCTTGGCGAACACAACTATTGTCGTAATCCGGACGATGAGCCCAATGGCCCTTGGTGTTATACTACAGATCCGGAAACTCGATGGGCATACTGTCCCGTGTATGACTGCGGTAAGTTTGTTGTTAAGTTAGTCCAGTTAAAATCTACGCACCCCAATGTCACCCCTTCAGACAACGCCATGTGAAATTCACCCTCCTTGTGTGGAAGATTAATGTCATGTCTTTCATAGTGGATGTATGTATTTCAACAAAAATACGGAACTCAGCTAATCTAATAATAAATTGTTTCTCTTTAAGAATTTTATTATTAATAATAAATTCAACACTTATTCAAAGATTTTAGAGCAGTTCAGTTACGTAACAAGTCGATAGTATGGACATGTTTTAACTCGCAAACCACCAAAATTCGTCATGCGTTTGTGTTGTAAAGACACCACGGTAATTTAATGCCCGTTGTGAGAAATTAATGCCCTATGGTGTTACTTGTGGCGAGACGAAAGCATTGCTTTCTATAAGTTGCAAGTTGCTAAGCATTCGACTCGGTGAAGGGACGAGCTACCGCTGCTTATATCTATAATCAAAAATAAGTAATTTAGTTACGTTCTTTTTATAATCGGAATTGGTAACTAATGCAATTTGACACTTTGTTTGTATTGTGTTTTTTTTTTAATTAAACTGTTAATAGTAAATAGTAATTTAGTTAAGTTCTTATTGGATTTTGTTTTTGTATGCAGCGTCAGAATGTTACTCTAAACCACATGGAGGAGATTATCGTGGTTCAGTTAATCAAACCACAGATTGCAAGGAATGTCAATCCTGGACATCCCAAGATCCCCACGCACACACCAGAACACCAGAAAACTATCCGGACGCTGGTCTTGGCGAACACAACTATTGTCGTAATCCGGACGATGAGCCCAATGGCCCTTGGTGTTATACTACAGATCCGGAAACTCGATGGGCATACTGTCCCGTGCCTAACTGCGGTAAGTCTTTGTTAAGTTAGTCCAGTTAAAATCTACGCACCCCAATGCCACCCATTCAGGCAACGCCATATGGAATTCACCCTCCTTGTGTGGAAGATTAATGTCATGTCTTCCATAGGTGGTGTATGTATTTCAACAGCTAATCCAATAATAAATTGTTTATCTTTAAGAATTGTATTATTATTAGTAAATTCAACACTTGTATTAAAGATCAATCTTTCAAGGATTTTGGATAAAACTAGCAAAAGTTATATAGGTTGGTAATATCTCTGCATCGTCTTGTTTTTATAGATATCGTCAGCCTGCTACGCTAATTGCCTAAGTCATTTTAACATGTTTCTCATTTGCAATTTTGATTTTCTGAGTAATAAACCCATAATTAATCATATGTCCAGCCACATTCTTCAATATTCCACAAGTTAATAAAAAATGTGGTTGGAAATATGATTAATTATGGGTTCATTACTCAGAAAATCAGAACTGCAAATGAGAAACATGTAAAAATGACTTAGGCAATTAGCGTAGCAGGCTGACGATTAGAGATTATCTCAGTAGCTAATTAGTAGGGTAAAGACAAAAAAAAAAAAAAAAAAAGGGTAAAGACAAGTTAAAGATTGTATGACATCATAACCTGCGCTTTTATTCTGATCACAAATTTGTTGATTATCTTCATTCACGATCTCATATTAACTATTGGTCTTAGAAATATGCTATTTTGACAAAGTCCACTTAGGTAATCATAATAATTTTTACCAGAGCTATTAATTTGATATGCTAGTTTAGGTCCTACATTTACAAAGAAATCGTTGAATTCATTTGATATGACTGCGGGGTCTGTGATTATATTGGTCTGATAGAGTTTGTTTTTGTGTTCGGCTAATAACATTGTTGATCGTCTTCAACGTTTGCTGCATATTATTTTTGACATTTTCATTTTTTTAAATAATAACTGCGCTTAGATTTCCTGATTACATACACCATGTAATTTATTTCTCAATGTATTGATTTTTTGATGAGGAAATATTGCTTATGTAACTTACTTTTACTTTACCTTTCGATGTCTATTTCTCAACTCACATCCAAATTTATTCACCCGGTAATTTTTCTGGGACATCCTATACACACCTACATACACCCCCCTATATAGATACACACACCACCTGTACTTCGGCCAACCGACTCTATTAACATGTTCCATATTATAACCAGGAAGATTATAATATTAATGCGGCTTTCCTTTAAGATGAGTTTCTGAGAGGCCTATAACAGTAAAACCATGATTTGTCGTTTAAGGGGTCGAATTTTTGGTCAAATTGCTCAGAAATGGGAGGAATATGCCGTGTTTGCTGTGAATATTTACCTAGCAATATTGATCTTAGGTTCAAAATTGATTGTGCATATCAATGACCAAACTATCTAGTTATATATTTGAGCATGAACACTTTGTAAATAGGCCTGTATATTTTGATGTTGCATCTTAGCTCACGCACTATTTATTTTAGTGGCAACGAAGATGTTATAAATTCGTCGATTTCGCTACAGCTTAGCCTTAGTATGTTAAACACTTCAAATAAATAATTACGATACTTACTTCCAACTTTGGAGAAGGGCATATGCCTTGATGAATCGCAGACAGTTCGGTGTAATTTTGCAAGCTAGGTAACGCCTTTCAACAACTACGCACTGTTATCGGGCTGTGCTGTTGGTGAAGACCGAACGAGACTACTATTTGTCTTGTTGCAAGAAACCAGAAAAAGAATACATGAATAGTAGGTCAAACTCCATTCTTATAATATACCTACGTCTCTTGTTTTCCTTACAGATAACGGTGATGCAAAGAGGGAGAACAGTGCCAGTACATTGATTGGTCATCGCAAGAATAAATAAATTAATAAACAAATAAATAAATAAATAAATAAATAAATAAATAAATAAATATATATATATATAGAAAGAAAAAGAAAGAAAGAAAGAAAGAAAGAAAGAAAGAAAGAAAGAAAGAAAGAAAGAAAGAAAGAAAGAAAGAAAGAAAGAAATGGATCTAAGGAAGCTTAAGGAGACACATATCTTACGCCTTACCAATGTTCTCCTCCTCTTCTTATAACCCTCTGTACACAGGTGTCGACTGCAGACGATAAGTTCCAAATTTTCTTTAAAAATTCAACAATGTCAGTATTGCACATTGAAATGATCATTTTTGGAATTATATAGAACGAAAAATCCATTAAAATGAGTACAAACAAGCCCACAAGTGGTTTTTGAGATAACTTTTGATATTTTGGGCTATTTCAATAACCACAGAACCAAAGCTCTGAAAACCTACTGCAAAGTGGTCTGATATAATGTTATTTAAGTGTTGACGATATATTTAGCAAAAAATATTTGCCAAAAATATTAGACAATAACATTTAGACATTTATAAAACCCGACATTTTGTGTTATTAAAACCTTTTCATCAAATTACCAAAACCCACAATGTAACCCGTTTAAACCATATCGTCTTTGTTTGGAACACCTGTCAAAACATTTACTAATAATGAACAGAACATGAACAGAGCAAATAACAAATCTACAGAAAGCCAAAGAATTAAGGTACCAGTTATGTTCACCCCCTGTATGTCCTAAACCAAGACAGATATGTCATAATTGGAACCAGCAGCCAATAGCAGCATCTTTTAGCTCGAATTTAAGACCTCATTTGTTGAAATTGTTCAAGAAATAAACACACGACGATCCAAAAACCCTAGGAAGATACCAATTGAAAACTTGCAGTTTGCTCCATTGCAATTGTACACAAACAAGAGAACTAGCGCCGTTATTCCATTGATTAGCAGTTAAAACTAGCGTCGTGCTTTCATTGATTAGAACACAAAAGTGCAACTTTTGAGTTGGTTTCTTCATTACGTTTTAGATCACCGTTTCTATAATTCTCAGCCAATTTCAACAAATAAGGTTTTGCTGCTTGCTTTAATTTTACATATTTGTCTTTATTTAGGATATACAGGGGTGAACACAACTGGTACCTTATTTTTTTCCTTACTGTATTATAAGTCTGAACTGAGATTAAATACTGCATGTTGACATCAGTATGTGTGCAACTGTATTCGTTTTGTGTGTGAGTACGATCTGTCCGTTGCAGATGTGCCAGGACCCCTCCCCTTCAACCTTCTGAAAACGAAAAACATTGAGGGAAGAGGGTTTGACCCCTATTTTTCTAACATTTTCCGATTCGGGTTCCTCAGAATGACAAATAGATGAATTTGCATTTACCGTAAAATTCGGAGGAACGAAATATTTTATGAGCGCACTCGATTAATCCTCCTTTCAAAAACCAAAAACCCTCCAAGAAATTATCATCATGCAGTTATTGTTGCCTACATGTATGTACACAACAAAGGGGCACTCACAATAGGCAATTGATCCCTACTGGTAGCGCTGTGTTGTAGATATAGGAGATGAACTAGTTAGCGTCATATATCACAAAGTATAAAAGCTATGAGTTTAGTACTTGCTATATGTTTCAATTACTTATTCTTTTCAAAATATCTGAATTTTCAATCTGGTACAAGCTTTAATAACGGGGGACCATACATTTGTATGAGAAAGAAATCATACCGTTATATCCAAACTCCCGTGTTATTCCAATGCACATTTTGCTTCACCGGGCCGCCCTGGCTTGGTCGCATTTGGAAGAGGGTTGTCACGAAACCGTAATAGGTACACATTTAGTACTTTCTGTCAATCAAGTATGGTTTATTTTTTACATGTCAATCTTTAAATCATTAGCATAGTCCTTATAATAATGGGGAACCGCCTTGATGAGTAAATGACAGCAAACCATTGAAAAATACCCCAAAACTCGGTCAGTGGAGCTCCGCCCGTACATGTCAATAGCGTCATTATCGATTGGATTAGTCGACCGTAGCGGACAATGCGATCGCTCATTTGGATTAATATTATCACGTGGAAATAAATTTACATTGGACAATCGATTACTATAATGGTTTTACTGCATATCCGGTTTAATCTTCACTAAGCGGGTTTATGGCTGGAAAGGTCACGGTGAATTTGTCGTAGACATAACTGCACTACGTTCGTTGGGTTTACGTATAGTTTTGTGGTAATCAGATGCCTCATCTTGTCTGATTATGCTAATAAATATAGTTTTAAGTAATAATAACTTAAGATCATTGTTTACTTAATTTTTAAATTCACACAACATTGTATAGCATATAAAACTTCATCATCAAAGAGTGGTTCCATGAAGTGGATTGAATTCTGTGGAGCAATTGTTAAAATTTTGACAAATTCAAAAAGTTAAGTTGGGTTAATTCATTCATTTTGTTTGAGTTGCAATAAGTGCTTTAGGATCTTAGTATTTCCAGCTTAAAAAATTGAATGAATGGAATTAATGCTTAGAGCAATAGATACAGCCAGTCGTATATGCATATCAATACAGAGGAAAGTGGGTTCGATGAGAGAAGATAAGAATCTATTCTTATCTTCTCTGGTTCGATGCACCCAAGTTGAATCAATGGGTGCTTCCTATATCTTTAGATATATTTGTCTCAGCATAGCGCCACCATGAATATTGCAATTGCGTTTAGATATAGTCTCCGGTCAGACTGTATGAGGCTATCACGAACATACTAGGAACGACGAGCGTTAGGACCGACACAAACTGGCTGTGTAGGAGACTAGTTGGATGTGAACGGCACTGTGACGTTTTACCGCACAATGTTGTAATACCTAACCGGTATGGCGTTAGCAGTGACCGCCTCTTCGCAATCTCTCTACTGTCATCGTTCAAACGTCTAGCGAATTACCATAATTATTTGAGTGGTCACGATAATCCCGCTTAATGTAATATTTCAATCGATATCGTCCTATTATGTCGAATTAATTACTTACCGCGTGTAACCACCATCACTATTCACCTAATAATTATGATTGATTAAAATACCACCAAATGGCCATGAAAGTACCTTTAGTCGCATCGACTAAAACCCGTTCATAGTTTTTCACGGACCAAATAATGGGGACGATTTTAGTTCAGTGATTATTTTCTCGTATCAGGGCCGGATTTACCTTTTTGGGGGCCCTTGGTTTTTGATTTAGATCTAAGATCGATGGTGGGAGCATTGATACAAGGATAGATTTTATTAGGTTTTTTGCACTCGAAGCGCACGAAAAAATTTCAATTTTTAAAACTATTTTTGCTATATAGGCCAGTACGGGCGAAGTGCATGTATATCGTCAAGCTCATTGTGCCTCATACAGTAGATCAAGATGCAAAGCTGATCAAATAACAAACCTAGCTCTGGACCTTAATCTCCAACGTGAATCTTTCTGGATTCATAAAACTTCCATCACTAAAGAATGCGAAAACATCCATTCCCTGGCTATAAGAAACCCCGAAAATACCATATGGGGTAAAATCAAACCTCAGGTTAAACAAAATCTGAAGGTTGAAACTGATAACCATTGGAAATCTGTTGTTGAGCCCCTCTTGAGCCAGGGGGATATCCCTAAGCTGTTGGAAAAATGTGAAACCGATTTAACCTGGAAATCCTTGATATATTCTTTACCCAAAGGTGTGTTAAAGTTCGCTATTAACGCCTCCATAGATAGTCTACCTTCCTTTACAAATTTAAAACGCTGGGGCAAACGACTTTTTGACACTTGTCCTCTCTGTAAGGGTAAAGGTACCTTACTGCACATACTCAATAATTGCCAAAATATGCTTGATAGGTACTTATGTTATTCGTATAATTATTGCTATCCACATTCAAAGGGGCTGAATCGTTTAAGTGTGGCAATCTACAAATCTATGCCGACATTGAAAACAATACCATCGGTGGTGGTACAATACCGCCCAACATAATTGCCACATCCCAAAAACCCGACATTGTTTTATTTTGGCCTACAGACAAGCGAGTCATTCTGTATGAATTGTCGGTGCCATTTGAGCCGAACATTGGTAAAGCCAACTCTATCAAACATGATCGGTACGCTTCCCTTGTTTCCGACATTACCGACGCCGGGTATGATTGCTCGTTAATTGCCATCGAAGTCGGCTCTAGAGGCTTGATTGACACCGACAACAAAAATAGGCTGACTCGTTTGTCAAAACAAATTAACACCCCAAAAAAATTCAAGGTATTGAAAGACCAAATTACCAAGTCTGTTCTCATTTCATCTTACTCAATCTTCAACTCGAGACATGAGCCAAAGTGGAATGTCCAAGAAGTTATATAACTGTTTTCTCACCGCCATGATGTATTTCCTCATTGTTTATGTGTATATTTGCTGTTTGTAATTGTGTTTACCCTTGCCTGAGATCGGTATGGATCTCAGTTGATCTTGGTGTTCTATGTTCTTCTTCTTTTGGTTAATAAAGATGATTAAATAAAATGTCAAGTTCAGCCTCGTACGTGTTCTTCCCCCGTTTGAAGCGTACGTGTTCTCCTCCCTCTCCCCCCCTCCCCCGTTTGACTGATGACGTAGGTAAATGAAGGGGGCACTTTTTCGCGCTCTCATCATACAATCACAATCACTTTGACAAAAGAAGCGGCTGATTTTATCCATATGTTTAAAAACCATGAAATTTGTAATACTTAATTTGGAATTTTTTCTGTGAACAACAACAGTATACGTTCTGTCCATTGAGAGCATTTATAGTCCCTTTTCTCACAGCGGGCACATCTCATTTCATGACGTCACCGTTTTTCTAGGCCAAATCTGTCTCGTTCGAAGGAACTCACCGCTTAAGTTGGTTTTTGCGGAAAATCAATTTTAAACGTCTTATTTTCTCAAAAAAGGCGTCATTTTCATTGTCCTCATAATATTAGCTTGCCAATGCTATGATGTTGTTTTTGCTATAGACCTGCCCTTTAATGGACTATCAACTAATTAATCATAATTAATGCTTACTTTATATTGGTCAATATCGCTACAGGTAAAAACTACTATATTATCACGATTAACAATAGTAAATTAATTGCTTTCATAAACAATAAGGATCGACCAAGCATCGATGGTCGATCGAAAGATCGAACTAATTTGTTTCTGGTGCCTAAGATTCATGTAAATTGCATGATAGTTTTACACCCTGATTAATAACGAAAATAACAATAAGTTCAACTGCATGTTCTGTTATAGACTGCAATGTCAATTCCTGACATCGTCTAAAATCAAGTACGTATTTACACTTTTATCTCGAATCAAACTGCCTCTGGTAAAAAACATATATCAGTCAATTGATGAGTGCCCAGGTACATAAAAGATAGATGCGTACATTGCAAATCAATGTCATATCCTTGTAGCCGTCGGGGAACTCCTTTTAATTACACTCAACAACGGAGCTGGCAATTTTAAGCCCTAGAAATAACATGTCTAATAGTGTGTCTTAAAGGGAAGACCGAGATTAATCTTCAGGACTGGCGTCACGGTGCCATGAAACAAAAAAAGGCAATTGGTAGTCGACAAGATTGAAAATGCTACATATCTTTTATGACGTGGAAAGATATTCTAAATAAAATGTAAGAAGCTAATGTAAAATACCTTGTTTGCCCGTCAGCCTTTTCGTTTTATGTGTTGTATAACAAAATGGCATTGTAATTTCCTGTTATGTTGGCAATAATATTGATTAACCCGTAAAAGTTGCATAACAACACATTTGCCATTGTATCTTTCTATGTTACGTTGGCAATACGTAATATTCGCCATAAAGTGGTTACGTTATCTCTTGGTTATCGGATCATGCTATTTTAGTATGCCTTCGAGTGCCATGTGTGGTGATTGTTTCGATCGTGGTTTAATACTCAGGCGCGTGATCCAATTGTCATGCTAACATTACGTAACTTCACTGGCGAATTGATTAACCCGAAAAAATATGAAAACCTCTTTTGTGAAATTGAAAAGCAGATTATGTCTATGTCGAATCGAATTCGTTTGTTGGAGACAATTCTTCTCTTCATTGGCTACACGCAACCAAATAAAGACCCAGCAAAAACAAAACGTTTTCAATAAAGGGTATAAAATGTTGCAATGACATTCATAAAACATTCATAAAACATAAAACATAATGTTATTTAATGGTTGACAAAACATTTTGCCAAAATGTTTGTCAAAAATATTTTTACAATAACATTTTGACAACATTTTCAAATGATGTTGTAGTGCTTTTTTTCATATAAAAGGTTTACAAAATGTATGACCTTTATATAACATTTAAATGCTATTCAAAAAATGTTTTGAATAAAACCAAAACGCGTTTATAAAGTTTTAATAGTGCAAGTAGTGCAATTGATATGTTGAAACATGTTCACGAGGTTGCTTTACTGAAGGACATATTCTGTAAAAACCCAAGCAAAATGGGAATATGACATTATTATTGCCTTTCAATGCCAATTCGTTTACTACCAAGGAATATACGAACCTTAATATCCAAACACTTAGAACGTAGAACTCACTCACTTATCAAAACATCATAATTATTGAAGGTGCTTTATGTGCTGCCCTTTTAACGGTAAATTCATCTCCACCTACGCTCATTTTTATAAGTTTCCCATTTTGTTAAAGGAACAAATTACGACTGTTTTGCACTTGAAATGTTAGTTATTTTGGGAATAGACATCTACACTAAGCCTTACCTTTTATTCGTATTACTCAAGGGATATTTCTGACCATACGCAAACCATTAACTCTAACGAGCCCTGACCAATACTCATACTACGTTGAAGAGTTTACTACATGGTATCCATTACATCAGTATTACTCCTGAAACTTACCCATACCCATTACCTTACCCTAAGGTGCAGCCGACTCGATTTTGGAAACATCGAAATATCGATTTCCCTGTACCAGTGTGTACGACACTCTGCAACGAAATGTGCATTTTGTCGGCAGCGACATATACATCATTATGTTAGCGTCAGTCCATCTCATAATAAATCTTATACGGTATATTATATCTAGAGAAATTGTTAGCCTGGCCTTAGCAGGACCGTTTAGCAGCTAAGATTTATATATAGTCATGACCACAATGCTTCACTTTGAACGCTCCCATGGTCTTTAGAATATTACCTCCCTGTGGTAGCAGTTTCAGTTTAAAAAGCGCGTCATTTGGTCATGAATGGTAAAGAAAATATGCAAATAATCGTGTTGATGCAATGTTTGAAAATCTTTGCACGTTATGATGTCGATGATGTTACTTTGTTTTGAAACCAATGGATAGACTCATTTTCACAAACAAAAGAAGGTCAATGCGAAAAGGTCCTTCAGAAAAAAAAGGACTTAATCTTACACAAACGGCAAAACAAACTCACCAAACAAACATGTTAGTGTAAAGTGCTGGTTGTTACGATACATGCTCTTTGTCCTATATGGAGGAGTATGTGTAATGCAAATTTCTCTCTGTACATCTTGAAGAACATACCTGCTGCATCAATGAAATTGTACAGTTGTATCTCCCTGAAGAATAATTGGCTTTTTATGGGTTGTATTTTTCAATATCACTGCTCATTGCATATCACCAGCAATTTCATGAGATGAGAGAAGGATGTGAAAAGCATCTTTTCACAGCGAATACTTTGAACTTGAGTAGACAATTTCAGTTAAGTTACGTGTTTTTTATAAATAACTTCTGTTCTATGACCCTGAACCCTCGGAGCCAGGTAGAAGGTTGAAAATACCTGGAAAATGATTGGTAGAAACAGGGCGTAGGACCGGATTTACCATTGGGCCAGATGGGCCCGGGCCCAGGGCCCCAAAATCTTGCCCCCCCCCCCTTTAAATTACCGGCTTCTTCCTTTTAACCCGAAAAACACCACGTTTTGGACCCAATCAGAGTAAAATGGTAAAATGAAAAATGTGTGTGTAAAGTGTAAATACAAGACTCTCCGACAAAATGCGGGTTCAGTAGGCCTATTTTCATCGCAATCCAATTCGTAGTATGTGATTATGGTTTGTTAGGAACGTCAAGTGATGGGACCGACAGAAACTGGCTGTGAAGGACACTAACCAAATCGTCTCAACTCAATGATTACTACTACTATAGTACTACCAAGCATGGGCGTCAATCCCGGGGGACAGGGGACCTCCCCCCCGACATTTTCGCCAATATGACCCATTTTTTATTCTTTTCAACTAATTTTTGACAATTCAGGTATATGACACTCGTATTCACACTTGTTCATTTACAACGCAAACCTAATCCCGGTGGTTTGCGAGTGGGTGAAATATCCGCACCCGGGACTTATTAATCCCTGGTATGAATTATTTATCAGGCTTGTCAATGCAATCGACACGATCCATTTTTGCAAGAATATAAAAGCACTTGAAATTCGCTGTCGAAGTGACGTAATAATCGGATTAACTACCATAGCAATGGGGTAAAACAATTTTTGAATGTACCGCGTGAACGTACCAGTGCAGCGCGGTATTTCAAAAATTGTTTTACCCCATTGCTATGTAGTTATTCCGATTTATTACATCACTTCGATGGCGAATAGCAGCGCGATGGGTTCATGAACTACCCCCTGAAACCGACGGAGTCATTAAATTAAATGCCCATCAAAAGAAGCTCTACATACACAAATTAACAACTACAATAGGACAAGGCCAGCACCGATGACCTGCTATGACCTGACATGTTATTTGAGCTATTCTAAAGCTTTTAAGATATAAAAAATATCTTAAAGATTAGTATTCGTTTGTGCATATAATATGGACTGCACATTTAACATGCAAATTATTAGTTACAAATATTGGTATAATAACATACGGTCTAGATGGTATGATATAAAACGACTAATAAAATCATGCCAACATGGAGTCATGTCAAAGGTTCATTATATCTCGTATGTTTTACTTAATTTATATTTGAGCGTTTTCTATACCTATGCGCGAAGTCAATTGAAATAACACGAAAGTTACAGTTTTACCACGTTCTTTACAGTAATTGACATAACGCCTTCCAGAATTCTCGCTATTCGCAATAAGGGCGCCGCCAGCGGTTTGCGATGTAATCGTGATGTATCATGGGAAAAGGTCGACATCCAAGTCCGCGCAATACGAATATTACCAAGCTATTACATAGAAACACGTGACAATATTTTTTAGTTTGTCAAAATAAAGGTGTTACACGCGAATCGATACTCAATAATACTTAATAATGTGATTTGAAATGTGCACAATTAATGATTTCTCTATCGATTTGCGTGTAATACCGTTATATTGACAAACTAAAAAATATTGTCACGTGTTCCTATGTAATAGCATGGTAATATTCGTATTGCGCGAACTTGGATGTCGACCTTTTCCCATGGTACATCACGATTTTCCCATGATACATTACGATTACATCGCAAACCGCTGGCGGCGCCCTTATTGCGAATAGCGAGAATTGTTTGGCAATCTTGTGATTGCTTTGAAGCACCAAGTCGAATGCTCACTAAGATCTACTGATCTTACACCTCTGTATAATTATCTTCTTGTTGGGCTATCAGAAATCAAAGGTTTTCACAAGTCTTCCTCATTACTCGGTGGTCACGCAATAGTTGGCCCAACAAAAACTTAGAAAATATTCTTGATCCTTCACACAGCTCATAGAGTTTGCCGTGATTTGCCATGGATAAGTTCTGTAGATTTAGTCCATTGACTAAGGTCAGTGACCATTGTTGAGGAGAAGGCCCATGGAGTACATTGTATAATCAATATTTTTGACAAAATGAGTTGTCCTTGTTAATTTGTAGCCATATGACTTTGTACTTTTGATTATTTACATTGTTTCTCCAAATGTATACATCCATCCCAAATTCTGATTGCTATTATTATTGTATGGGTGAATGGACAACAAAAAAATTGGTTTCTCCATAGGGCCTGTACTTAAGCGAACTGGTTGGTGACTAAGTCTTTATTGGGACAATTGTCTTTTTTCCACCAGTAATGTGCAGACCTTGATGAGACACATAATTACACAAATTGACATCCCAAGACGTGGTGTTGAGGAGGGCTGATATCTGCATACAGAGGATTGGTGACCATTCCCTGGTGGCCACGGCAAAGTTTAATACTGTCAATTACTGTAAAGAAAGTAGTTAAACATGTGATATCCATGTTGCTTTGAATTTAATTGACTTCGCGCAACTAAATTTTTCCTTTTTACAGTTATGGGAGGACAAGCTGTTGAGTCAGTTGTCAACTATATCATTTTTACCAAAATACCTTTTAATCTAGTGGCATTTTTCATACTGTATACTTTATTTTGATACACCCTGTATAAAGGCACAGGTATAGACACTATACAAGTGATAGGAGACATGATACATCATGTAGGCCAGTGATATATTGTTCCGTTGTGTTGATTAATCGATAAATTATAATTTTAGGGAAATCTCAGTCCATCGAGACAGTTAGCAGCCTGGACAACCGATTCTTTAGAAATGCTTAGTCGCGCTAAAAGTCGATCGATACATGTTAAAATCAGCACAATTCAGAGATACACCTTTTGCTATGAAATTAATTTTCTCGGTCTAATATAAAGCAATATTTTTTTTTCTTCAGTAATGTCAGTTAAAAACTTGGTGCTTGGATATATATTTTTTTTAATCCTGGTGTTAAAATTAAGCATCAAATTGTGTCTTTTAGTGTGATATTTTTGATTTTTATAGGCCTTGAGTTCGCCTGCGAGCTTTTTACGAAATTGTTTTTTTAGCGTCTCAAACTAATATAGTTTGCTAAAGAAAGATATTTCCCACCTCTGTAACGCACATCGTGTGGGTCTATATATTATAGTTTTGTCAGAATTTGCGTTTTTATTTTACGCTTTTTCCCTTCATGCTCCGAAAATGTCAAACGTAGTACTTTTATCTCGTGAGCAACCAGCAGAAATAGTCGATATTTTCATTGTTGTCATCCAGGGCAATTTTCCATTGAAAAGCATATTGCCCGACCAGCGATTTAGTAGCCCAAATCCCCAATTGGCTTTTCTGGTAAATGAGGTGAATTTTAAAACTTTGCTCCCGTGATAGCCTGCAATTTCAATTTATATGGATTCCATGATTATGAAAACCATTTTGTCTGTCTGTTTGTTTGTTTACCTAGGTTAGTCCGTATTTTCTCTTAAAAGAGACGCACGCTTGAGGTCCACGGGAAAATCCACGGTCCAAACCTAGAAAAATTAGCGTGTTATTATACGGAATTGGTTTATTAGCGTCTCAAACTAATATAGTTTGCTAAAGAAAGATATTTCCCACCTCTGTAACGCACATCGTGTGGGTCTATATATTATAATCTTCTGTCCCTCCTATCTCCAGGTGAATTTTGTATGATTCGCGGGTTGCCATTTTCATGACACCCTTCAGACTTGTGTTCGGGTTTGTTTTTAATTTGACATGTAGGCGTATACCTAAATGTATAGCTATGCTATATATTATTATGTAATATCATGTGCATGCAGGCTATGGGGTGGGGTGGATGCAGAGGTGTGTGAGGTGGGTAGTGGGGGTGTATGTAGGGAAACTTTGGGGTGGTGACTCAACACACTTTAACCATGACTTCCAATGCAAGGCTTATTGTTGCCACAAATTTTTTTTTTTCCTTATGGTTATTTATAGGTTTTTATGAACTTCCATGTTTAACCTGGTATTGTTTTGGCTGCTTCATTAGGGCCTATGACTTTCGGTGGGTTTCCAAAAGCAGTTTCAAACAAACACAAACAAAAGGCACCATACCCAGTCACACAATTGAAACACTACGTCAAGTATTAACATCCAAGTTATTCTGTTTTTAGGTAAGCAATTTTAAATAATTGCTTGAACAGGTTTTGTTAAAAAACAAAAACCTGACAGAGGGAGAAGAGAGGAAGAGAGATGGAGAATCCATACGATATGCAATACCATACGATTATATTCAATAAGCCTGGTAAAAATTGTCTATTTGGGCCCCTGCCCTCCCCCAAGTGCAGGGAAATTTGGTGGATTTGGGCCACCGCCCATACAGGCTTACCCCCCTTGGAAAAAATCCCAGCTACGCGGCTGTGATCAGTAGGATCGCTATTAGGTCTGGGAATTTCGTTGCTATATTGAAGTTCTGGCAACACTGTACCCATGCCGGTATTCCTATTAAACCCAGGGATATCGATCCACAATGCTAGTATTAGCTTTTGATTTCACGCGTTGATTTTGAAATTTTTCAGGCGGGAATAAAAATGATGAAATCAAAACGGAAATTCTGACAAAACTATGATATATCGCTCACGGTGATGTGCGTTAGAAAGTTGGGAAAAATCCTTCATTAGCGAACTATATTACTTTGAAAAGCTAAAAGGTTGAAATGACTGAATTTCACGCCTAAGTTTAACACTAGGATTTGAAAAAAAAATACAGTATCAAGCACTACAATTTGACCTGACATTTACTGAAAAAATGAAAATGATTGCTTTTTATTTGGCCGAGAAAATAAATTTTACATTGAAAAGTTGTAACTCAAAATTTAGCTCATTTCAACACCAAATTCGATCGTTTGTATTGCCTCATTAAATGACTGAGTGAGTCTTGCAGAACAAAAGAATCGGTTGTCCAGGCTGCTAACTGGAGAAGGTCCCACGCGTACGTAAGCATGGCCATCCACGCTGCCAGGTGTTGTTGTGCTATCTGGTGGGTCCTTTCTTTAAGGACTAGGAACGAGCTAGCCGAAGTTATTTATGGCGTAGGAGTGGGTGTTGTCGAGTAGATGCCTTTTGTTCTTTCCCCTTTAGTGTAAAGTTGCGTATGACTAACATTTTCTTGTTTACAGTTAATGTCTAACCTGTTGAGAGGTCAAAATGACAAATGCACAGTGGGCACCCTTGAGCAATAAAAGATCAAAGGTTATACAGATGTCAAAACTCAAATATTCGTCATTCCACAATGATTCAGAAAATATATAGTTTGACCTACCTACGACTAATCAGTATGGAATTATTAGCGAAAAAGTCTAACGGATGGGTCGGGTTCATTTTCAAAAGGGGCTAAATGCAATAGCTGCATTGTTTCACATTTTTCTGGTTTATTTTTTAAAAACTAAGTTTAAATGACATTTAAAGGCCAATTCAGTGATTTGCTCATCCGGACGATCTTTAAAATCATCAAAATTCGGAATTTGGTACCACTGTCATTTTCATAAATGTTTAAGCATAGCCTGCTAGAGGTTCAGCCAAAAGCTGTAATGTATATATGACAGTATATAAATTAGCTACATGAATTTGAATGGGGCTTCAACTTCGTCAATACTGCTGTTTTCTTCGTCTTTTGCCAATTTTGTTTCATGTCAAAAATATCAAATGACAATTTGATTGACTTATCCATCACTTTAAGCCATTAATAAACAATTTGAATTTTTTACACTTTCGCTGGGATCACTGAATGGGTCTTTAACGTTAACGACTAATTTCTGTTCTGAATTATTATAACGACACAAACATTTTGATACCATTTTCATCAAAACTCTAGACTGATTGGACGTAGGTGGGTCAAACGAAAAAAAATTCTGAATACCAGCGGAATATGCAAATATTGAAGCAAAACACGTTCAACCCAACTTTACACTCACAAGAAAGTTTTATCCGACTAGTGGCCCTGGTATAATTCGCAATGTTCCTGGCACACCGATGACACCATAGCTGGGGTTTATGAGCTGAATTTCAGTTAGAACTGTTATAGGACCAAAAATTAGCTCCGTTTGCTGGTAGCCCAATCCGAACGATATTAATGGACCTACTCCTCCTGGACCTCCTATTGTATACATATAAGCTGTAAGAACAATATTGTTATTGAAATATAATTATATATTTATACATACATTCAACAAGATTGATGAGTTTACCATAGTTTCACCGCACATATTTGATTTTGTGAAATTAATATAATGTATTGACATTTAAAAAAAAGAGCGTAAAATCTTATTAAATACTTACACACTGTAACTGGGTCCGGTCCAATCTTTTCAACAGTTACATTTGCATAACCATGGTAAGGAACATCAACGACAGCTTTATCTGGTCTAGGATCTGAGCTAGTAGCAGAAGTATCCGTGTCTTCTCGTTTCTTTCTTGTGCAAGCTGTCCTCTCAAATGCAGGCAACAATTTAAATCGTACTGATGGTACAGAAATAATGTTTAATTACGGTTTAAAAGAATTGAAAAATAAAATAAGAAACATAATCATAGGATCAAAATTGTTAGTACAAGTTCTATTACCTTTCTTTATAAAACATCGAAAAGAAGTTTGAAATAAAATGTTTTTTGTTTTGTTTTGTTTTGTTTTTGGAGTTTTTGTTGTTGTTGTTGTTGTTTTGTTTTTGTTTGTTTTTGTTGTTTTTTGACACTTTTTAAATACTTACTTAATAACACCTTGAAGCAAAACGAACAAGACAAATTAGGCGTAGAAATGTCGCTATGCGATATACCGGAATAAGGACCAGAAGGTGGACACCCCGAAATTTGTCCATATGACAACAATTTGGTATCCTTTACACAGTCCTGTACTTCCGCATTCTACAAAAAGAACAAAAACAAATATTATGACCTAATGATGTAAATAACTAGCAACCAACAACACTGACGTGAGGCCGGGCACGTGGTTTGGATTCCAGAGGGAGTATGTCACCTTGGCCTGGGGCGGACATTTTATAAATGAATTTAGAAGAGCAGCAACTACACCACTTGCATTACATTCCAGGTGATAAATCTATATCATATGCAAAATTAGAGGAAAAATGAACGAGGCATTTTTATTTTAGAGCCATTTTTCTATAACTGGTCTTAGGGCTACATTGTAGCCCTATGGAGGGAACAAAAATGTGATTTAAAAAAACTGTAAGAGATACAGCCATCAGAAAAGGACCCCGGTGGGTACTTAACACAAATGACCATATGGGTATCCTCCGCCGGAAAGACCCCCGTTTTTAGATATCGCAGCTTCGAAAGTCCGCCTAAATGTGGCCTAAACAGGGCTCCGAAAAACCCTTGATTTAAAGCCGTATTATAACATTTGCTGAGGAGGACGCCCTCACTGATGTTATCAAATTCATTTTTACACGATTATATTGTACTTTATTAAACCAATATGCCCTGCAAAAATCAAGACTCTTGGTACTGTACTTTTGTCAAAATCCGAGATTTTGAATAAAACGACGGAACCGGCGTTTTATTATTACGATGGAATTATTAGTCGAACGCATACACGATGTTCATAACACACAGTACGTACACGGCGTGCGAGACGGTGATCTACACAACAAGGGTCGTACCATAACATGACCGAAGGAGTGGTACGTATTGGCGACATATGCGCTGGTTGTAAATTCCAATTTTCTTTGCTTTGCTGTTGTTGTTCGGCTCAAAAATAAAAGGGGATATATCTGACAATAAAAACTAACATCTTATGGCAAATAAATGCTAATCTATTTTGTATGAAAATGTTATAATATGGCTTTAAACTATTTCAGGTCTAAAAGACCATTGCTCATTCCTCACATTTCTGGTTTTTTTTGGCGATTTTCAACCAGAAACCCAAGAAAGACCCCTTTTACTTGTTCGCAACTCCAAAAGACCCCCTTTTACCGGTACGCCATCAGTTCTCAAAGACCCACCACCTCAAAATTCCGGGGGAGTATATCCACCAAAAATTTATGATGTGACCCTCCCATCCCCCATTCATCCCCTACCCCTCCCCACAGATGTCTCTACAATAAGTTGCACAGATATGTTGAAGACCGTAAGCCCATTTGGCATTTTGAGATATGATTGTTTAAACTTTTTTAAATAAGATAATTTGGAAAGCAAAAAAGCCATAATATTGATACCTCTCAGGTACATGGGTATAGGCAAGAAGAATCATTTTGTATATCAACCAAGTAAATATCTGTAATATTAATCGATATTGATCGATTTATCATTTTTGGACTTAAGGTCTTCTTGCGCTCGGGTTGAAACAAAAGCTTATAACTCAAAACTGAATGCAGATGTTGGAAATATTTAACCATATTGGTAATCTATGTGCAAAGACGAGCAAGTTGACACCTTGTTTGTTGAATTTAAAGGTTGTTTTCAAATTTGACCTCGTAATTGTTGTGATGAGACGAGTAATTTGACATGTCTCTTGACCCCTATTGACCCCTCACGTGACCCCTATGGGGAGGGGGCCAAAGGTAAAATAAAATGGTCAACATTTTAGTCTTCATCCAATAACTTCAAAACCACCTGTAACTCAATTGCGTCAAAAGTGGACTTACAGTCTTCTTGCGCGCAGGTCTTCATAAATAAAAAAGAAAATGGCTTCAAGTAAACAATTAAATTCTTGTGTATTAGTTAATTTAACATGGAATGGCACTTACATCAAGAAGAGTATCAGCTAACGGACTTCTGTTTTGTACTTTATACGAGCAATCTAGGTAGTCATTACATACGGATCCTATTCGGCGGTAACTAAACAAACCAGTCGGACATACTGTAATAGTTTAAAGGAAAAGGGTAGTTATTATTATTATTATTATTATTATTATTATTATTATTATTATTATTATTATTATTATTATTATTATTATTATTATTGATTTTATTAATATTATATTATATTATTAGTAGCAGTAGTAGTAGTCGTAGTAGTAGTAGTAGTAGTAGTAGTAGAAGTAGTAGTAGCAGTAGTAGTAGCAGTAGCAGTAGTAGCAGTAGTAGTAGTAGTAGCAGTAGCAGCAATAGCAGCAGCAGCAACAGCAGCAACAAAAGTTTACATTACTTTAATATACAATACAAAGTGTGAAAAACAGTTTCATATTTATGTCCCCCTCAGCATGTGTATTTGAAAATCATCCATATATCAGGCGAATCTGATTCTTCCGATTCTTTTGTCAACCCATCTTTTAAAATGCTACTAGTGCCACATGCTTGCATCAATCTCAACCAAACTTGGCCACAAGAAGCACTGACCCAATATCCTTCTGTTGTACACAGGGGTGAAAGGTAAGATGAGTAGTGGGGGTGTTCACTAAAATGTTCAACTTTTCCCAGGTCAAAGGTCAGATGAGACTGTAGGGTGGGGAAACAAACCCCGGCACTTGTGGAGTATAAAACTACAAAGGTCGCGCATTGCAAACAAACGGACACAATCAAAGTTTGTGATTGGTTGATATGACATGCCGCTTGCCGGAGCGACAAGCGACGTGAAAGTATGACAGTGGCATAAAGCCAGGTATCACGTGTGACTTAGCAAAAGTTCAACAATGCATCATGGGAGGCCAGATTTGGCAACAACTTTCTCTTTCCATTAATTAAAAGGTTCCTGAACTAGTAAAACCAGAAAATTCATATAGCTCCTCTGTGCAATTTTGAGAAAAGTAACCTTTGCCTTTATGTCAATCAGTCAAGTCAATCAACTTGTATTGTATAACGCCAGGATCTATAAAAATATATAGGGCCTACAATGTATATGAACTTACGAAGTACTTTAAAGTTTTTGTATCTAAACTTGAATTAAAATTGGTAATACGTGCAAAATAACTGTATAATTATGAATAACAAGATGATGACATTATTTAAATATTCATTGACAGGGATCTCCAAAATTTAGTTGAAGAGACAGAAAAAATAGGCCGAACCACCGTCAGTCCAAATTTTTAGGGTTAGGGTGTATCGGCCTGACGTCAGACCAAAACGGTGTTTCGGACTAACTGGGTGTACCTGTTTTTCACCTGATACGAGCAGTATCATTCATGAACTTTCCAGTTCAGCAGTAAGTCAATTATCTGGCTTGTTTAAAAACTGGAGAGTTGTAATTGTAGTTTTAATTTGTTTAGGTTTTGATTGCAAATGTTAACACTTTTAGATTTTCAAATAAAACACCGTTACCATATCAAGTTATATAGTTGCGAGGAAGTCATGAATAAGACTAGCAGTGGTATCATCCGTTAGAGTTCTGTGGATTCTACTTACGATGTTTAATATGTTATGATGTTTTATATACTGGAGCCATTTTAAATGCCCGCGGTGACAACGTATCGTACAAATTTGTGTCTTGTTATTGTCTTTTTTTGTTGTGACAACTATATGTAGCAACCAGGTTAATAAGAAGAAAGGTCATCATATTCATTTTATATGTTCAAGACCTTTTTGGTCTACTGATCACCTGTAGTATACCGTCTGTCAAGTCTATTATGACAGATTATACACCTGACTACTCAGTTCTTACGGTAAGAAAACAATGATTCGTAGCTTAAAATCCGTAAACAAAATTAATATTGTGCCGGTATTGACCTTGCAAATCGTTAGACTTAAAGTAAGGAATAGGACTCTCTATTATTGCAGTTCATTCCAAGTTTGATCAACAGGCGTTTTTTTTCATACCCGCTCACTGCTTCCTAAAGTTTGTGTATCTCATTAAATTTAGTCCACATTATCTATTTTATAATCCGACGGTGTTATGTTATTAATGCTTTCACTGAAGATAAATAAGAGTTTGTCCGAGAAAACTTTGATTTCTGCAATTGGAAGCTTCCCAAACTTTAATTCTTTAGGTTATGCAAATATGTTATATTTTAACTTTCAAAAGAACATTTGAGCCAAGAATGACAATGATCAAATGCTTACAGCTTTACGTGTGACTTTTGATACCATGCAACATTAATGTTGAAGTTTTATGATACTTTTCAGAAATAGGAGAAAAAGAGGGCGCAATGAGGGTTCTGTTTTTATTGGGACACCCTGTATGTGTAAAACAAATAAGGCTACATATACCTTTTTACACTTTTACATTTCGCAAAACATTTTCTATTTATTAAAAAAGTATTGGGGGAACTTATAACTTGTGGACCTTATATATGTTCCTTGATCAGTTGTGGTTTGTTCGTTAGTCCCTTGCAAGGCTTACGCCGCGGACTCGACTTGCAAAGGATCAACGACCTCACCACACCAGATCAAGATCCGATAATGGGTTACTTCTCATCCTTTTTCTAGTACGTCTAGTATGTATGTTTGCCGTTCTAGATAGATGCATCCGTATGTTTGCCGTACAAGTACACCATCTCCAGTGGGAAGATCTTTTCTCTCGTCTCAGACAAACCCGGGAGACAAACATAGATTAAAAGGCAGTCGTTGAACTGCTTTTATACAGGGTGTATCAAAATTAAGTATACAGTTTGAAAAGTGCCGCTAGATTAAAAAGTATGAGGTCTTTGGTCTAAATTCTCCAGTTGATAACTTAATTCCGTTTTTTAAAGTTGCAAATCTTTTAAAAACTAGATTGTCTCAGCAGCAGGGGACATTAGGCTGTCATGTGCATCTAGGTGTAGAGGCTTATCCTCTTATTCCCACTTGAGCATTCTCAAGTACACTTAAAGTTTTTTGGTCTCCTGGTCAATTCAGTTTTAATTTAGGGGTTGTTGTTATGTTGTTATAGCAACAAGCTCAGTTTTTCTATCCAGTCAGCTGTCACTTTAGTGGTGTGCAGCCATTCAGGTTTCCCGTCTTATTATTGTTATGTCCATAGTTCTCCTAGTGATGCACTTGCAATTGTTCCTTCGATCTTGATGCGTACTCATTTTTTGGGCTTGGTGCATTTAATGTAACTATCATTATACCTACCTGTATGCTATTATAATAGATCCCTGTTTAGTTGTTTCATAGAACATATGGTTTAAATATACTTGTACAAAATAAATTGCCCCTTTTGATTTAATAACATTTGTTTTTATCTTATTGGGTGTATGGGGTGATGCAATATTTTCCTATGTTTTCGGTACAGGCTGTATTGTAATAATTTGTTTGTCTTTCTACTGCGTTTTTATAGAGGGTGGTGGAGTTTCTTCGAAACCTGAAGAATCTCGTCAGTAGATTGTCTCCACTTTCTACTGCGTTTTTATAGAGGGTGGGGAGTTTCTTCGAAACCTGAAGAATCTCGTCAGTAGATTGTCTCCACTTTCTACTGCGTTTTGTGGTGTTGATTGGTTTTGTTGGGCTATTGAATGCTTTGTATGGAGTTTCTTCAAAACCTGAAGAATCTCGTCTGTAGATTGTCTCCACTTTCTACTGCGTTTTTATAGAGGGTGGTGGAGTTTCTTCGAAACCTGAAGAATCTCGTCAGTAGATTGTCTCCACTTTCTACTGCGTTTTTATAGAGGGGGGGGAGTTTCTTCGAAACCTGAAGAATCTCGTCAGTAGATTGTCTCCACTTTCTACTGCGTTTTATGGTATTGATTGGTTTTATTGGGCTATTGAATGCTTTGTATGGAGTTTCTTCAAAACCTGAAGAATCTCGTCAGTAGATTGTCTCCACTTTCTACTGCGTTTTATGGTATTGATTGGTTTTATTGGGCTATCGAATGCTTTGTATGGAGTTTCTTCAAATCCTGAAGAATCTCGTCAGTAGATTGTCTCCACTTTCTAGTGCGTTTTATGGTATTGGTTGGTTTTATTGTGCTATTGATTACTTTGAATGGAGTTTCTTCAAAACCTGAAGAATCTCGTCAGTAGATTGTCTCCACTTTCTACTGCGTTTTTATTGAGGGTGGTGGAGTTTCTTCAAAACCTGAAGAATCTCGTCAGTAGATTGTCTCCACTTTCTACTGCGTTTTATAGTGGGCTATTGGTTGCCTTCATGCTTTCCTCCCTTTCTACTGCGTTTTTATACCAGGGTTATAAATGCTTTGTTGCTTATTTGGAGTATCTTTATTTACTTGGTTGTAAATAACGGTGGATTTAATATATTATATATCAGTAAATGGTTTAAGCATTGATGCCAGATCTTGCTGAATACAAAATGTTCGTTTGCTAGTGTTGGCATTGTTTATTCTTTTGGAGATTTCTAATTATTTAATTGCGGTTAAAAATGCTGTTTTCCAATCCAATCCTCTGTTTGATCCAAAGATGTATCTGTTTAAGATATGCTTAAGATTTGCTTAAGATGAAATTGGTTAAATGTGATTCAGAAGTCAACTTTTGTTTGTCCAGCCTGTATGGTTGGCTTGTACACATTTTCCAATAATTTGTGTGTTTATTGATTTATATGAAGATAATCAATAATTCCAAATGCTTGCTGCAATTAATTATCTCAATGTATATAATTTGTTTAATTGATATGAAATCTGTTATTATCTCAATATAGTCTTAATTTCTATGAGATTGTGAAATTATTATAAATAAGCTTATGTGTATTAAATGGTCCTCATGATCGTGGGGCAATGCGGAGTCTATTCTTTGCGTTGTTGTGCTTTCCTGCTGTCTCGAGACAATCAACATCTTGTCCTCCTACAGCTGAAAAATCACTGGCGTGTGACCAATAATAAGGATTTGGTGGCGACTTTTGTGAACCGAGTACAAAAA
Organism: Amphiura filiformis; assembly: GCF_039555335.1. Lineage (NCBI taxonomy): Eukaryota > Metazoa > Echinodermata > Ophiuroidea > Amphilepidida > Amphiuridae > Amphiura > Amphiura filiformis. Next base: position 429,197 of record NW_027305486.1, on the reverse strand, counting down.
GCAGTTGCGCGAAGTCAATTGGGTTTAAATGCCCAGTGTTTGCTATTGTTTTGCTGCCAAGAGAAACATGCAGGTGTACAGATCATTTGTCCTCATTGGTAGGTTTCCAATCCTGTGCATGAGTGAGTTACACAACACGTGACCTTTGGTAAATCTGGGCAACTATCTCCTTACATATGCTAGGTTTTACTTGACAATGAGAATAGCAACATTAAAATGGACACTCCACAGTACACGCCAGAGCAAAGGGCCTTCCTTGTTGCAGAGTACCATCGCACCCAGAGCCCAGCAGATGTGCTTCGGAGATTTCGTCAGCAGTACCCAAATGCACGTCCCCCTTCACGTGGCGCTATTTACAAACAAAATTGCGAAGTATCAGATAACTGGAACGAGTCATAATCTGAACAGAGAACATTGTGGACGCCCCGAACTGGAAGATCTGCTGCTAATATCCTAGCAGTCCGGAGCACTTTGCAGACGGGGCAAGCTGGAGGTCAAATTAGCTGCCGTCGAAATGGACTTGGAATACCATCTGCAACCTTTAACAGAATAACTCGTTTAGACTTGCGATTTCATCCATATCAGATGATAAGGAGACATCAACTTCAGCAAGCAGGTCACCAACGTCGCACTGTGTTCTGTAAGTAGCTTCTTGCCCGTCCTCTACGTTTCCTGAAAGATTTCATCATTGGCGATGAAGCAGTGTTGGCATTAAATATTTCTACATGTCCTCCTCCAGACCTTGAAGAACTTCAGAGACGCATAATTGCACATGTTGACATTCTCAGGCAGGACAGACCTCTCATTAGACGTGCTGTGAACAACGCCATGTTGAGCAGAACCGAAATCTACATACAGTAGAATTGTGGAAGACTAAAGCGCGCTTCAGACTTAGAGTATTGTACGTACAATATTGTATGTACAATATGTACGTTATTTAATCTATTGCCATTCTATTTCCAGTAATGTTTAAGTTCTAACGAATGTTTGATGACGAAAAATCGATAATATGTTACAATTACTTTTACTGTTTTTATTGTTTAATCTTGATACAGGTATAATGATTCTCTTTTTTTTTCACTTAAAACAGATTAAACTAGAGTCAACAGACGCTGAATACAAGCCGCAATTTGACCCTATAACTTGACCCCTGGGTTACGGATGGGGTCAACTGCTCTTACATTGTGCTTAGGATGTCATAAGAAATATTCCTGGTGAATTTCAGCTTAATCGGAACTTAAACATGGATTTTGATTTTTTTAAATTTTTGATTGACCTTTTGACCCCCTTAATGACCTTTGACCTCAATGGAAAAAAGCCCTTATGTACACCGACAAAATGCATTGTTCCAGTTTTAATTAAAAAATTCTACTATGTTCAGTTGTTGAGATAAAAATTCTTGAAGTTATCTAGCTAAAACAGGAAGTGACCCTTAATGACCTTTGACCCCCAAAATAAAAATACCGTGCATACATCAGGTAACACTAATTAATGTACGTTGGTTATATTATTCTGGTCTGTTTACATTTTGAGATAAATTTTTTTGAAAATTTTTGATAATTTTGGTTTTTGACCGGAAGTAACCCCTTAATGACCTTTGACCCCAAAACTGTAGGCATCCTAAAGACCCTGGCTAGTAGCAATGCATGTGTGCTAATGGCGACTCTCTGCTATGTAATTTGTAAAGACAGTGATTTTTTGAATATTTTTTAGACTTTGACCTAAAAATGACCCCTTAATGACCTTTGACCCCTTATCTGAGCACACCCTATAGACACCGACTAAAGTCGAGTCACATGATATAACCATGTCCTCATCGCATGAAATTTGTGGAAGGAGTAGCATTTTTTTGAAATCACATTTTTGACCATTATAGCTAGGTCAAAGGTCACAGCAAGGTCAAAGTCAAATGGAAGGTTTGGCCTAGTCCAGTGGTCATTTGGCTCAAGTATGGTTGAAATCTGTCGAAGCATAAGAGAGCTAGGGCGAAACGTGGCAAGTCACGCAAAATGTCACGAGGTTGCCAGAAGAAGAAGAAGAATTGAGAAGAGACAGCACAAGCCGACGTTTGACGTCGGCTTGTAAAGATAAATAAATATTTTGCATTCTGCTGTAAAATTAACTACATGTGCATGTCAATGATTTTATCGTAACTGTTCCTTTTGTCACTCAAGACATGTTAAAAGATAAACAAATATTGCACACTTATAGGTTAATGAACGCGTATTATTTGTTGGAAGAGAAATTAGACAAAATAATGCACACGCGCTGATGTTGATGCGTCTTATGCACGAGCCCCGAAGCGGCCGGGAAGTGCATTAGACGCATCAACATCAGCTATCATTGATTTATTGTACAGCCCTCTTCCCTAGTAAAAGTGGCACAATTGTGATATTACCCTTTCGTTAACATATTTCGAGATTAAAACAAGCAAATTGAACAGAACAAACGGCATTGGAGAGCTAAGACTGCGCCCTTGACGTTGATTTAAGCATCTTGTCACAACGGTGTTTTTTAATTGCCAAAGAGGGCGCTTTTTACTTGCACAATTTTTTTTTAGACAGGCGGTAATGTGCCTTGATCAGGTGTGGTTCGCTGGTTAGTCCCTCGCAAGGCTTACGCCGCGGGCTCGTCTTGCAAAGGATCAACGACCTCACCACACCAGATCGAGGCACATTATTTTTGATAATGGCTTAATTTTCATCCTTTATCTAGTACGTCTAGTATGTATGTCTGCCGTTCTAGATAGATGCTTCCGTGTGCTTGCCGTATTAATACACCATCTTAAGCTAGTGGCTAGATCTTTTCTCTCGTCTCAGACAAGAGATTAAAAGGCGGTCGTTGAACTGCTTTCACATCATGTGGTAAAGAATATCGCTGCTGAGCATAGCTTCTGTAATAAACTGCAAGAGTACATTATTTTGTGTGCGATATAAATAAGTTTAACGATTTATATGATTTATCTGCAAAACTCAAGGAACAATAAGAATTTAGTGGTATTTCAAATCAAATTACATCTCGAAAATTAAAAAAAACTGATATTAACCGGTAATAAAAACTCTCACTAGTTTGCATTTTTCGTGACACGAAAATTTCTCAAGCAAATTTTCCCACTTTTGAAAACCTTAATTCTTGAACTTGTCAATACGTGAGGATTAAAGCAACGCGTTAAATAGAGGCGATATTGAAACAGCAGACAGCATGTTGTTTTTGAATGAGATGAAGGGTTCTTATCATGCGCCTGCTTTCTAGATAATGTTATCATAACTTCTTCAAACCTAATGCATGTTTAATGTTTGTTGGTTTAGTATAGAGATCGGCAAGCACGCTGACCGTAACTTGGTGGATTTACTTTTTTACATTATGAAGAGCTTATTTCCCAACCGTGTTAAGTTCACAAACCCATGTATCTGATTTCCTTGTGAGAAATTGCAATTGGTCTTGATGCTAATAGGTATTATAATTTCAGTTTGATGCACCAATTCAAAGCAAACAGTGCATGGGTGCACAGTAACAATACTGTGTGAGGCCTTTGTTTCCCAAATGAGAACAATAGTCTGCATATTGTTATTCAGCATCGTGATGGTAAATAATGGCTTGTTGATTTTACAACTCATTGTTGCTAATGTCAAACTTGTCAAAGTAGTTGTGATTGTATCACACAAGTAAATTAGACACATTGGGTTGTGGATTTAACACGGTTTGGAAATAAGCTTTAATAGATCAGAAAAAATTAGTACGAAGAATACGTTGAAATATATAATACTAACGTTGCAATTCAAACACCGCAACGTGTTTTTCATATTCACAATAACCCCCTTTAAGGGTCCACTTGAGGTTAGAGTGACATTAAACTTTCCAAGCGTCATCATACTATATAAATAGCAAACTCTGTCGGGCCATCGACTGAGCGTGCGTGTAGAACATCTTATAGATCATGAGACACGTTGGTTTTCCATCAACAGAATTATCGCGTAAAACGTGTAGATTACCCGACGTAATATGGAAAGTCATTTGCCATTTTTGCCTCTTATCCTTAATGTCAATGTGACGGTTTTATTATTATTAAGTGCACAACATCGCACTGATCGTGTGTCCGGGTGGCGAATTTTTTTTCCGTAGTTAACATTTGAATAGGAGAAACTTATAATACATAATGTATAGTATTACATGTATTATGAGGCTAGATTCCACATGCCATTATTACTAAGTATTTCTTCTTACTTAACAAAAAGAAACGAACTATATTATATTTAAAATTCTACCAAGGATTGACCGGGGTTCGAACCAACAACCTATCGATCCATAGTCAGACGCTATACCACTATGCTACGAGTAGTTCTGCCAGAAAGCCGTCTTTCTATCATACTTGTTGATTACGGAATAAAGCGTATATACACGATACACTATATTACTAGTTAATACGTATATAGGCCCTATCTCCGATCAATATTGAACCCTAACCCTAACCCTAACCCTAAGACCCTAACCCTAACCCTAAACCTAACCCTAACCCTAACCCTAACCCTAACCCTAAACCCTAAACCTAACCCTAACCCTAATCCTAACCCTAACCCTAACCCTAACCCTAACCCTAACCCTAACCCTAACCCTAACCCTAACCCTAACCCTAAACCTAACCCTAACCCTAACCCTAACCCTAACCCTAAACCTAACGCTAACCCTAACCCTAACCCTAACCCTAACCCTAACCCTAACCCTAACCCTAACCCTAACCCTAACCCTAAACCTAACCCTAACCCTAACCCTAACCCTAACCCTAGGCGGGACACCACGTATACAGTTGCTTAAACGGGCTCCCTATTCAAATGTTAACTACGGTAAAATAGTTCGCGTCCGGGTGCTCAAAATTCCAGAAAATTAGTGCACGCCCCCTATAGAGGAGTAACTTTTCAATCAAAGAAATGTCCGGATTTCCAAGTCTGCTTTCTGAACACGACTGGAATTCCAGTGGCCAATGTCATTTGATAAAGCTTGGAAATCCAAATAAAAGAAGGAAACATCCAAAATGAGTTCCCAAATTCAGGATGTCTGGTTTTGAACTATATTTCTGTCGGATTTTTTTGCCATTGGGGACTTTAAAAGTCAGGATTTCCAACAGTCACGACTGAACAAAAAGTCCAGAAATCCAAACTCCTCTATAGGGGGTGTGAATCTATTTTTTGGAATAGCCCATTAAATTGTTACCATTAAAATGGAGCACATGGTCAAAAAATCTTCTAGTTACAAGGATCAACAAATATATAGTATAAAAGATTAGTTTTAAAGATTGTTTGATCTTAGAGATTGAAATTCAAATCCATAAGATTGACACTTGAATCTTAGCATCGATTAATCTTGGATTAAAATATACACTAATCCAAGACTAATCCAATTTATGATTAAAATTCAATCTTACGGATCTGAATTTCAATCTATTAGATTAAAAAATGGTAATCTAATTCATATTAGCTAAATTTAATCCATTAGATTAAGAATTATTAATCTAAGCTCGGATTTTTTCCTCATCTCAATCTCATAGATTGACTTTTCAATCTGAGGAATTTAGAGAGTAAGGGAAATGCACTACCGCCTCACACTCCTGCAATTGTGAAACGGACCAACTTCAAAAACGAGGTTAATAGCTATCTAAGCGCCAACCCGTCGGCTTTAACAAATGATAACAGCCTTGATATGTCTTGACAAAAAAAAAATAGTTTAGTAGCTATTAGGTAATGAAGGATCAAGGTCCACAAATAATATTTTAAAAAATTAAATCGAAATATGGATAAAACCAAAATCCTTTTCTTACGATCAGCGATAGGGTGAACGACGTCATACAAAAAGGACGCATGAATCCGATTACTAAAACAGACTATAATCCTACACCGTTCCTTGTCATGTATATAGTGTATTTACAGAAGATGTTTTCGAGGGTGAAAATCAATTAATATTAACCATTTTGTTTACATTTCAACACAAAGTAAGATTTTTCTTGTTGGAACGCGATGGTAACGACACTCGCATGGTGTGTAAGAGGCAAACATAATTCGTTTTCCACTAATACACCACTCATGGTCAGATTTATACGTACACTTAAGTTACTATAGACGTTTTAACTGTACTTCATGTGTGTGATAAGTCTCATTGATCGTCTAAGTTGGAATAGAATGGCATTAACAGGAATATATCAACGCTTTTCCGCTATAAAGAAGAACTAGAAAGGTAAAGGGTCTTAGAACATATGTGACCATCCACCACAACTGAGCCCAGATGTCGCCAGTGCCACTATTGAGATATGCTCCATTTAAGGTGGTACGAAAGGCAAAATCAAGTTGCTCTGATTGAGATTAAAATAGACTTGTTGCAGAGAGATATGCAAAATAATCTTAATTCCAAAATTTGAACCAAATCGGACAAACGGTTTTTGAGATATTGCTGTTGAAAGATTCTTTGTATTCTATTGTTTTTGCCAATATATTGATGAAGTTAATGAGGAAAATTGGCAAAATGTGCTCATTAATATTAATTTTTGCCAATATTTTATGAATAAACCTTCATACTACTTTTACCTTAAAGAATTTTGACCTGAAACTTTGCCAATGTGTCTCTATGACCTAAACCGTTAACATGTGATTTTCCTGCCCATCTAATTTGCATATTTGCATAATTAATTAGATGGGCGGGAAAATCACATGTTAATGTTTTAGGCCATAGAAACACATTGGCAAAGTTTCATGTCAAAATCATATAAAATAAAAGTAGTATGAAGGTTTATTCATAAGATATTGGTATAATATTGGCAAACATGAATATTCATGAGCACATTATGCCAATTTTCCTCATTAACTTCATCAATAAAAAAAAAAAAACAATAGAATACAAAGAAACTAAAAACATGTATATCTTGACAACCGTATGTCCGATTTCCTTCAAACAAAAACTATTTTGCTCAGTGTATTTAGCTTAAGGCATGGGTTCGTTAAAGTAGCGTTCTCCGAAAAGTTTTTCGATAAATTCATTAATTTCTCAAAAGTAAAAATCTCAGTTTAATAAATAACGGTTAAAATGAAAGCCATTATTGGGGGCCTAATTATCGTATCATTATAATAGGTCTGGCACCAATGCAAGCATTTGTTTCGGTGTCCTAAATTCATAGTAAAATATGCTGACGCTATTTTTTACAAATCGCCTGGAATTGCATATTTAGGTTTCAGCGATTGCTGAAAAAAGTGGGGGGTATGCTTATGAAAAGCGTTTCCGCTTGGAATGTAGATAGTTATTGTTGCTATTACTGTTCGCGATTTTAATTTATGCACTCTTTAGCCGACAATTTTCAATGCATTTTACACACTCAAAATGTCGCTCGCGTAAATACTGATATTTTAAACAGTATCCGTTTTTAAACAAAACAACTGTCCACATTAGTTCCCAAGACTTTGATGATAACATAGATACCAAATCAGACTGCATGTGACGAACAGATTTTAAACTAGAATTGACAGAACCAGCGTAGGCCCTATGAAAATGCTGTTTCGTAATAAATCGCGTTGTGATAAAAGAGGGAATTTTAGACATCCTTTTGGCTGTTTTTTATACCAAGGAAATGCGTGACCTACACCAAACTTCTCATGTAGCCTTGACTTAATGTCCGTGGCTGTTTGATATTATTAAATTTAGACGATTTTAACTATTGACTTACATTTAACCCGATGTTTGGCCAGAGAATGTTGTATTATATTCCAAAGATGAGGGCGCTGTCACGGAGCTAGACGACTTTTAATTTCGCGGGGATTTTTTAGCTTTTTAAATCCTTTATTTTTCGCGTTTCCTCCGGCCATCCTGGTCTTTTATCGCATTTTTAAGCATTTATATATGTTTGAGGATTCGCGTGTTGGTTTATTGTTCATCGTTACTGTGTTTTTATGACATTTTTAAACAATTCTGTGAACACTGAAATAGTTCTGTATGTGAAATCAGCCATCTTGTATAGTCACTACAGCTACATCGTACTCGACATCTAAAGTGCAAAGTTTTTATCAGCCTGTATATTTAGTATGAAGCCTACCATTAGTTATTTTGTTATTGGATTGGTGCTCACTTTGGCCCGTATTGGGAACACTAGGGACTACAAGACTGTAAGTACAACTGTAGACTTAAGATTTGCCGACTGTGAAGATGATGTGATTTTTGGTACTACAAATCTTCTTGGAACAACAATGCTTAATTCACGCAAACAATTCATCAAAACTCTCAAAAACTCAAGAGGTCTATCATGGACCCATGTTCTGATTATTGGTCTTGGAAATGACGTTAATCCAAATCCAGGTCCTCCATCAGGCTCCTCATTTAATGACCCTCCAGCACCGTGTGGAATCTGTGGTGATGAAGTAGGGTATTATCCTGTAAAGGGTATCCAGTGTGAAGAGTGTGAAAAATGGAACCATGCTACCTGTATCAACATGAGTAGTAAAACTTACAACCTTCTTGCTAATACAAGCACGTCCTGGATTTGTGATGGATGTGGACATCCAAATTACTCTGACTCATTGATCAATATTGACTTTGATTTTCAAACGGAAAACCCGTTTAGCCCTTTGGATTCGGATCAGTCACTGAATGATGTGCAACCACTTGCTACATCATCCCCAAAGTTAAACAAAGGCAAAACCATGAGATTTGACTTTGCTCGCACTCCTAAAGAAAAGCATGCAAATAAGACTAAACCAGAAAAAAAGACTAGAGCGAAAAAACTCACCATTTTAAACATAAACTTTCAAAGTATAAAAAACAAAACAATTGAGTTCCTGTCAATTCTTCATGAACAAAAGCCAGACATTGTAATTGGCACCGAAACTTGGCTAAACAGTTCCATCCTTGATGCCGAGTTATTTCCACCTGAGTATGCCATCTTTAGAAAAGATCGTCCTGATGGCTGGGGAGGAGTCTTGATAGCCGTCAAAGGCCTCTCCTGTCATCTTCTTGATGATTTAAATTCTGACTCTGAATGTATTTGGGTTCGTGTTGAATGTGGCCCAAAGAAAAAGTGTATGTTGGGGCATTCTACAACCCTGACACCTCGCATGAACCAATTGATTTGCTGAACTTGTCTCTCTCCAAACTCCACCAGAAAACTAAAGGAAACTGTGAAATATGGCTTGGAGGTGATTTTAACCTCAAAGACATAAATTGGCCTGATCAGTCTGTTAAAACTGGTAGCAATTTTACTGCTCAATGTAAGAAATTTATTGACATCTGCAACTTCTTCAGCCTCGATCAACTTGTTACCGAGCCAACCCGGAAAGATAGCATTCTGGATCTGTTCCTTGTTTCTAACCCCACTATTGTTGAGTACACTAAGGTATTACCCGGATTAAGTGACCATAGCATGGTGAAGATCCATGTTAACACCGGGTGTTCAACAGCCAAACCTGCTCGTCGCAAATTTTTCCTATATAAAAAAGGTAAATTTGATGATCTTCGTAAGGATTTGCAAACCTTTGGTCAGTGTTTTCTCCAAGACATGAAGTCAAGATCTGTTAATGAAAGTTGGATCCACCTGAGAGATTCCCTTATGCAGCTTACTGAAAAATACATCCCTTCCAAATACTCTTCCACCAGGTTTAATCTGCCTTGGTTCTCCCCCGCACTTCGTCGCCAAAGCAGAAAGCTCCAAAGACTGTATAATAAACAATGTAAATCAAAAAATCCTGAAGATTCCAAACTCTTCAAAAGCGCCCGGAAAGCGTATAAGAGGAACTTGAATAAAGCCCACAATGAGTATATCTCCGCTATGCTTGAAGAAGACCTCCAGCAGAACCCCAAGAAATTTTGGAAGTACGTAAAATCAAAGCGAACAGACAATGTTGGTGTGCACCCATTAAAAAATGGCACCGAAACCGTCTCCGATCATGTTGGCAAAGCAAATGTTTTGAACTCATTTTTCAAATCCGTCTTTACCCGCGAAAATACGTCAAACCTTCCCGGACTACAACAGATTTTTCCTGATATTGATCCGCTTGAAATCACGGCTGCTGGCATAGAAAAACTTCTGCATGATCTCAATCCCTCCAAGGCCTCTGGGCCAGACAACATTCCTAATAAAATCCTTAAAGAATGTAGCGTGGAATTAGCTCCACTTTTGTCAGCTCTTTTCAACCAATCTATATCCACTGGTGAACTCCCAGATGATTGGACTACTGCTAATGTGTCTCCTGTGTTCAAAAAAGGCAGTAAAAGCGATGCAAGTAATTATCGTCCTATATCGCTCACGTCCGTTGTGTGCAAGTGTCTTGAACATGTCATTCACCGCCATATAATGTACCATCTAGAGCGTCACAACATACTCAATGACTGCCAACATGGCTTCAGGAGACGTAGAGGTTGCGACACCCAGCTACTCACCACAGTAGATGATATCGCGAAATCAATCGAAAAGGGAAAGCAGATTGACGCAATTTTACTAGATTTCTCTAAGGCGTTTGATCGCGTCCCCCATCAAAGACTTCTCCTGAAATTGAGACACTACGGTATTACTGGACATATTTACAATTGGATCTCAGGGTTCCTAACATCACGTTCGCAGAAAGTAGTTCTTGAAGGAGAGTGTTCTACATCAGCAGAAGTTTTATCAGGTGTGCCCCAGGGCACAGTCCTCGGCCCGCTACTGTTCCTCCTTTACGTGAACGATATTCCTTCATATGTATCTTCAAAAACCAGGCTTTTTGCAGATGATGGGCTTTTGTATAGGGAAGTTTTAACTAATTTTAATTAAAATTCCTCGTCAGATGCTGCCTCTCTTCAGAGTGACCTGGACGCCCTGTGTAGATGGGAAAGTGAGTGGGAGATGAAATTCAACTCTGACAAATGCTTTGTCATGCACATGACCACCAAGAAGAACCCAGCTATCCACCCTTATGAAATCAATGGCAGACCTCTGCAGACTACAACCAACCACCCATATCTTGGGCTTATCTTCAGCAGTGATTGCACCTGGTCATCCCACATAAATAAGATCACCACCAATGCCAAGCAGACCACTGGTATTATCAGAAGGAACTTCAAGTCTTGTAGCAGGAATGTGAAATCACGCCTTTACCAATCTCTGGTTCGCCCAAAGCTGGAATACGGTGTTTGCGGTTGGGCTCCATTTACTGAAGGAGAAAAGAAACAGCTTGAAGGTATACAGAGATTTGCAGCCAGAATGTGTTGTAACAACTACACTAGGAAAGCTAGCGTGACAGCCATGCTTCAAGAACTCGGATGGCCACTGCTTGAAACTAGACGCACAATAGCCCGGCTCAACATGCTGTATAAAATTACCCATGAACTTGTGGATGTGCAACATGAACTCAAAACTCAAACCAGAACCCACCGGAGATCCCACCAGTATTCATACCACCGGGTTCATGCCAAGTCTAAGGTCTACAGTACCAGTTTTTATCCATCAACCATTCCCCATTGGAATGATCTCCCAGAGGCCATCATTAATATAACCAAACTAGAACAATTCAAGACAGCCGTCGCTGATCATCTTGTTAAGGGGAAAGCAAAACTACGTCATCTAGCTCCGCGACCCGTCCAAACTCTAGCGGGATGCGGATCTACCGTTTTGCTGGAGACCCAGATACAGATACAGATACAGATACAGATACAGACTCACTTTAAACTAGTAAAAAGGACACGTTTCTGCTCAGATGTTTCAGAGTTTGAGACCCTATATTCACGGTTTTCCTACTAGCATTCAAACCTATGACAAATTTGGCTGGTTTGCGATATGCGATTTTTCATCCTGATGTGGTAGTGATGTCAGTACAGTGAGCATTTAATTGGGCACAGCCAAATAATTACTAGCGTTCGGTCAAAGCGCTGCAGCGCGCTGGTGTACACATGCACACGCTTACGACGCCACATAGATGCGCGAGCGAAACAGCTGCTTCAACGCGCTGACGTTGACTGCCATAAGGGTGAAAAATGGTAGGCCTACATGTATGACTATAAAACCTCAAACTCGCCCCTCTATAAAGGTTGGCAAATGAAGGAGGCGGCAGTTTAGTGAATATGCGAGTGCAAGCGCCGCCCTAACCGTGGAAGGTTTCCGCATACCGAATATAGGTTTATATCATGGCCTCTAGGCCTCATGGTTTATTTTTCGAAAAGAAAGCATAATCAATTGAGAAGGGAATGGATATTGCCATAATAATATCAAAGTTAATACTTGTCGTCCATAACAAGAAGGAATGCAGCACGATTGTATAATATCCAGCTTTGGTATTTCATTTACTAAACATGAAGCTTTATCTTTACTAGATTTATGAAATGAACGTTTGCAGACCAGGCCTTCTACATGTAGTGAGCATCACATTAGATTGTGTTTAAAAGAAATATTTATAAAATAAATAAATAACATTAATCCATATAAGATTTATATAGCGCACCAGAGGATACAAAGCGCTGTAATTTTGCTGCTACTATAGTGAATTATCAGAATCAGATATCATCAACTATGCCGATTGTAGCCGATTAGATTGTAACATCCACTTATTATCTCAGCAGTTCTCCAAAGTCCATTGGATGAAGAAAGATGTGAACGTTATGAATTAATAAGTGTCGCCTCCTAGAAATATCCTAGATAACCAGCTTGGATGATAAAATATTATCTAGAACCATGCATCTGTTTTTCAAGGTCTCCCTTTCATCTTTCTGACCTCAAAGAAAGGATTAAAATTATTGAATAGAGTCCATGACCTGATGCAACGCATTATTAATGAGTAGCTATTAGGGACAGTCATGCTGTTATGGTTGAGCGAGCAACCTATGACCACTACACAGGTCAATGGCCTGATTGCGATCTGGCGGGTTTTTTTAAAGCACGGTCCCTGAACTACGGTGTACCATGAGGGACATGCAAACTTAAAATAATTTTTCACAAACTCAAATATTTTTTTACAAACTGAAATGATTTTCTACAACTCAAATAGTTTTTTACAAACTCTAATATTTTTTTTACAATCTCAAATAACTTTCTACAAACTCAAATAATCTTTTGCAAACTTTCGACTTTCACGAGAGAGCAAGACTCCCGGCGAGACTCAGGCTATCGAGATTGAGTATATGCGCGATGCGATAATATGAATTTTTTTTTTTAAAAGAAGGGTCTTAGACCGCTCGGCCACACGACTTGTTGGTATCCATCTTGAATTTTTTTGTACATATAATCGCAACCTCAACATAGGCTTACCACGTGGCAAGCAAAGACAGAAAACGTACCATATTTTGGAATTTTATTTGCTTAAAAACATTAATGTGTATTAATAGCGCTCAATTGTTGTTACGAGCCGCACCATTTGATTTCCAGGGGCATGGGATTTTTTGAAAAAAAACTTCGCCCACTAGTGAGACGAAAAAACAACTTCGCCCACTAGTGAGATGGAAAATAAATCCTCCCTTTGGAGGCGATAAAAAAATACAAAATTCGCCGCCAAAAAAAAAAAAAAATTCTGCCTGACCCAAACTCCCATGCACCCCTGAGAATCTAATGGTGCGTCCCCTGCGTGATCTAAATACAGAAATCCGACAATAAATGGGCCTCTACATGCACAATACATTATATTAAAGTTTGCAAAAAAAAAATAGTTTGTAATAATTATTTGAGTTTGTAAAAAATCATTTGAGTTTGTAAAAAATTATCAAAGTTTGCAAAAATTATTTTAAGTTAGCATGTTCCTCATGGTACACCGTACTGAACATAACATATCCGTGGGCATATGACCGAAATTGCCTGGCAATTGACGTCTCATGTCAACACAGTCTATAGTGTGATTAGAACATTATTGTCTGGTGATCATTATAGTATGGTGATCCAGATTTTCAAAAATTAAAAGAACCACTTTTTAGCGGGAATTTTCGTAAGTTACACAGCTGAAGTTATGAAAGGGTTGAAAGACTACAATATTATGGCATAAACAAGAATATGTTCGATTGGTCTTTATTCCTATAGTCTGTGCCCTTAACTTATTCAATCTATTCAAATGGTTCTAAATACAGTTTCTGTTTTCCAGAAACATCGTTTCGAACCCCCTTAACTTAACAATAAACAATAGGAAACAGAGGATTTATTGACTGTTTTATTGATTTTTCAATACTTAAATGTCAAGTACTATAGACATGATATACATCATTTTAAAACTAATTTCAAGCAGAATATTTTGGTTGAATATCTCAAAAATGATGATTGGCGACTTCAGGGCTCCGTTGTGCTGGATGGTCACATATTAATTAAAGGGTACATGCCACAAAATAGCTTTCCATAGACTTTACGTGCAAAATAGGGGTCACGTTTTAGGCTATAAGTCGAGTTACGTCTTACTTTGAAATATATATTTGATATCATCTTAATCAGAACAAAATTCTGCATAACATATCTGAAAATGACACCATATTTTAGGTCTACTTTTTGAGAAAAATAGCGCTATATAAAAAGACCCGATTTTCCCGTGTTTACGTCCGACTGCTAACCGCGTTTTGACCTCGTGTGTTCATGCGCTCATCATCGTAAACATCACTCAAATTTTCGCGATTTCTGTTCAAATTAGTAGAGATCACATTCACAAGTTCTAGCAAAACACGATTTGCAACACTAAAATGGTTAATATTGTACCGATTTTGCACATTTTTTATGCAAAGTTGGGACTATAGTCGTGATAAACTTTTACCGGAAACCGCTTCACACGCGGATTTAGTGGCATGCACCCTTGAAGAGGCTAAAACATCGTTTTTAGGCCTTGAAAATGATTTTGTTATCTTTTTCACTACATTTTGAATTAATTGTAAGAAATTTTGGGTTATTTTCTTTCATACTTTAGACAGGATGTCGATTTCAAGCACAAGCATGATAGCCGACAATTGCCATTTTTCGTCATTTTGATGCACATGAATGCACAATGGTTGCTGATTTGCTATTTTCATGAAGATATTAATTGATGTTAAGAGTAAACGTTCTTTAAACATCTTTTACAAGTGCATAACTTCAAAATTAAAACATTCTCAGTACCTGCAGAATATTTAAAAAGACAAGAAATGTCAATCAAGTAGGCCTACCCCCCCTTCAGCGTCACTTTTAACCCGTTTTGTCCAAAAAGCAAATGTAATGAATGGCTATTTGAAATTAAATATTAATATAAATTAAACTTTGAATGTTATAACAATTTAAAATACTGAACAGTGGTATAAATAAAGCAAACTAGAAACTTAAATATCTTAAATCTAATATTTTATGTAATTTTATTAAAATAGAAGGCCAAAACTTGAGTTTAAATGACAAAAAAATTGGTTAAAAAATAACAATGAAATTGAAAAACTTCTTTGTAATTTAAACACCAATAAAAAATGTTTTCAATATTTTGAAACTCTTCTTTATTCATATCAAAAGGTTTCAAACTTCTACCAAAATCGGAACTTTTATTAAATTGGAAATAAAAGCAGGCCTATTCGCGGCAAACGCACATACAGCGAAAAAACTGGCGGCGTCCATGAACGCGCTTGTTGATGTCCCTCCTCTTTTCTTCGCGTGCATTTTAAATAGATAAAGACGCGCGGAAAACGCATGGAATTGCTCCTTAAAGGGTACATGCCACAAAATAGCTTTCCATAGACTTTACGTGCAAAATAGGGGTCACGTTTTAGGCTATAAGTCGAGTTACGTCTTACTTTGAAATATATATTTGATATCATCTTAATCAGAACAAAATTCTGCATAACATATCTGAAAATGACACCATATTTTAGGTCTACTTTTTGAGAAAAATAGCGCTATATAAAAAGACCCGATTTTCCCGTGTTTACGTCCGACTGCTAACCGCGTTTTGACCTCGTGTGTTCATGCGCTCATCATCGTAAACATCAGTCAAATTTTCGCGATTTCTGTTCAAATTAGTAGAGATCACATTCACAAGTTCTAGCAAAACACGATTTGCAACACTAAAATGGTTAATATTGTACCGATTTTGCACCATTTTTATGCAAAGTTGGGACTATAGTCGTGATAAACTTTTACCGGAAACCGCTTCACACGCGGATTTAGTGGCATGCACCCTAAATGAGATTAATGAGTACCCTGAGAAATTCAATTTGATCATTTTACTTTATTTACATTTAAAACTATTTTTAAGAGACGGGAATACGTTCTAATGTAATGAAGTTGATTTACAATAACAAATTCAGTCAAATAACAAAATAACAGTCGGATTTATTAAAATATTGTGAGTTCCCCTGTGATCATTGCATTGTATCATATGAAAAAACCCTGTTGCCTAATGTGGATGTGAAAGAATGAGCTTTAATAGATTTGTGACCTTCCGGTTTCGAATTACTCTATGAAAACATGATTTTGTGGTATATTTTAAGACTGTTTTGTGTTTTTTCTGTAAGGAAATTACGTGCCATCACAGAAAGGTACTTGCGAGCCGAACGTTTCATTTTTTGAGTAGTCAGTGTGCTACCAATTATCCAACTGAAACCAATGAGATTTGGTGTTCGCCAAAGTGCTCGTCGCTCCCAAAAGGGAACATATTCTTCTGACGACTTGCTGAAGTTTGGTTTGTGAACCAACACATCTGTTTAATGCAAGAACAATGTCTGATCGTAATATTCTTTTCATGGAATTTTTAAATTGTATTCACGTATACAAAAAATGTGGTTTTGTTGTGCAATCTGGAGTGGAAGTGGGTAAAATGTGTTATTTGGCCGCGGGTATTTCCCTTATCCGTAACAACAGATACTACCATTTTATTTTTGGATCATTCGATTGTCGTTAACAAAATAGACTATGTGTTGTTTCTCGATTGGTTAAGGGGGCAAGGAATCCAATTACTACACTGAAATTTCAGTGAACCAAGACAAGCGGTTCAGAAAATATGATAGGAAATGAGGTACATCCTAGCGGTACCTCATTTTCTATCACAAGTATCGAACCGCTTGTCTTGGGTCACTGAAATGTCAGTGTAGTAATTGGATTCCTTGCCCCTATAATATACATAACTTTTGTTATTAGTTTTTGAGAAAAATGCAAAAATAGTCATAAATTTATTTAGGGGTGTAGTTCCCCCTTAAGCAACTGAACGTTTCGATGTCTGCTTTATATTATCAATATTATCAAATGAACGTCCACATCTTGAACTATGTAGGCTGTGCACATCTTGCAAATCGCGTAAATTACATATGATGAGGGAAATGTTTAGCTATTATCTTATATATGTCTTGTTGATGTTAAAGCTATGATAATTCTCGTCGATGGTAAAGTTACGATAAACCGAACAGCTTTTCAGTTAATGTAATGAACGTGGTTTGAAAATGAATATATGAGACTAACGATATCTTTTTTGGCCTACCCCTGTATGGGCTTTGGCCAAAATGGTACGTGATAAAATAACGATTTTATAAATTAACTATTTCTAAATTTCAATTCAATTATTAGAGTCACGCGGTAGCCGTGACCAGCAAGTTTTTTTAAAAAAAAGACTGATAAAGAAGACTAATAACAGATGCTCCCGCGAGACTATATTTATAGCTAACATTAAAACACTTGACTTCTATTGTTCGATGTTATTTTTCGCTGGGTACAAAATGTATCTAAAACCATGCTAAATGTTATTTACAGTCCCAGGTGTAATATTTTGACAACTCATTAATTCAAAAAGGGCCACCAATCCTACAGTCAATCATTGTTCGTAATAAACAAATATTTTTGCTTCCATTTCACGCGGTATTTCATAGCGAAAATTAGTTGCAAATCATACTGATCCAGAATTTTTAGACACTGCTACAGGTCTACCTGGTTATCACCTTCACACTACTTTTTCAGATTCACTTCCAATTATACCCTAGCAATTTCTGAAATACCGTACATACAAATTCCGAACCCCATTCGCCAAAAAATCAAGTTTTTCACAATTCTTTTGTTCTTTTCGGACGACACATCAATTCATATAATAAATATTGTACATCGACACGCTATTTCGTAGCCGAGTCTCGTGGTGTAATGGTTAAGGCATTGAACTCCTAATCCGGGGACTCGAGTTCGAAATCCGATGACCAACTTATTTTTTCAATATTTTATTAAACAATAATTTTATTGTCATTAATCAAGGATAACACAATTTTAATCATCCAGTGCTATTATGATATTTTTTTTTTTTATCAAAGCAAGATGTTACCAATATTTTTCTCATTTTTAGTTCTGTCCTGCCACGGGGCGATTCGCATGATAATAGGACAATAAAACATGTGATATGTATGAATGGTTGTTGAATCGATCTAGAGACCTGTCCCTTTGTCATCTTCAGCTATCGTAGAACTGTATTCCAACATGACTGTCATTTCAATTGTTATACCGTTCCGGTTGGTTTATTGCATACACTCTATAGGTGTGAAAAATTATTATAGTATGGAAGGCCAGCAGGGACAAAAACGTATCCAAAAAGATACAACCAAATATGGAAGGCCACTAAAGTCATAGTTACGTAAAGGCAAATTAGCAAAGCGGCAAAAATACCCAAATGCCTATTAAAAGGAGGGACTGTCCCCACCACAGACACACGGAACCCCCGATAGAGAGCAGGGCTTGAAGAATGAGGGAAATTAAAACCGCAAAAGACCGCCAACAACCGCCGCTTAATAGGAAATCAACTCGATTGCCCGCAGGGCTACAAAGAACTATCAACCGCGAAATTTGGATATCCAACTAGATTGCCCCGCAAGGCTACAAAAACCACAATCATGGTTGGCATGAAGAATGAGGGAAATTAAAACTACAAACCGCGAAAGATCGCCAACAACCGCCGCTTAATAGGGAAATCCAACTAGATTGCCCCGCAGGGCTACAAAAACTATCAACCGCGAAATTTGGATATCCAACTAGATTGCCCGCAGGGCTACAAAAACTACAATCATTAAAGCATAATTATCTTGCTAAGTCTTGGCACTTAGACGCTTCCGTAGTATAAGCCTTGCTACATATACACGCATTTCTCAGCTTCAATTTGAAGTAAATCGCACTGACTCTGTGTCTCGCTGGCATCGTCAACATTGGGTATTTGTTGTTCATATTTACATTTTCTTAGTTGCCTTGAATAAAGTTTATTAAAATGTATAATATCCCTATTAACATTACAGTCACGCGGTAGCTGTGACCAGCAAGTTTTAAAAATAAACGGCTGATAAAGTTTTATTAAATTATTTACTGTCATAAATCAAGGATAACATATAATTTCAAACATCTATGTTTCGTTTTATTCGTTTTATGGAGTACTTCGTAACACGATGACTTTCCAAACTTGGCTACATTCATAAAAAGAAATAAAATCCACCAAAAAACGTTGACAACGTAAAAGAAAGCAGCAAGTTTAAAAAGCCCCACCTCGGCTCACTTTTTGAAACTTGGTCCCATTTTGAATATCAACAGCAAATCGGTGTTTTTAACGTTTAAACAACAGCATCATTGCCATTAACATGCCTACTTATTATAAAACAAAACATATATAGGATATTGGCCAAGAACAACATAATAACCTTTCTGATCGTTCCAGAATGCCTACAACTCAATATCGCATCGGCACATTAAAGATACATAACACTTCTAGAAATGTTTTAAGTTGATAATTATGACAAAGTTTAAATCAGTATCTTTTACAAATGGGACCAAGTTTCAAAAAGTGAGCCGAGGTGGGGGCTTTTTAAACTTGCTGCTTTCTTTACGTTGTCAACGTTTTTTTGGTGGATCTTTACTTACACATAAATTTTCATTAATAACATCAAGCCTTTCTGTTATCCTCCAGGTATCTAGAGGAATCAGACTTTTTGCATTTTATTATTTATTTCATCTTGTTGACCTAATAATTCATGATGAGTTATCTCAGATTATCACTCCAAAAAACATGTAAATACAACTTACAAAACAAAGAAAATTACCTTTTGGTAAAACAATGTCGGGTCAGATTTACACTTCACTTTAAATCTGATATTCCTAAAAATATCTATCATGAAGATAGCATCGTGACGATAGAGCTTAGAGCTGGCTCTGATCGTTCAACCTTTAAAGTGTTTATTTTTAGGTAGCTACGCCACCTAAGATGTCAATCACAGCATAATGAAGCGCGAAAAACCTCCGATATAATGCAACTCACCTGCTACTCGATTGGAGATATTTGAGGGATACTCAATATATAAGCATAACCAGTGAAGGGTAAGACATGATCAGCCCAACCAGTCGTGTAATTTGTAATAATGTAATTCCGTTCAAAACATTCAAGCTAAGATGGTTTGGCTATAACAATTAAGGTAAAGTTCTGTTCTACAGATTTTAATCTACACATACATGACATACTGCAGTTACTGTCCGTTTTCCTATACACAATACACAGTGCTCTCACCATTACCGCGCGACCTTTACAAATAGTGTATGTTAGAAGTATATTGCATTTGCCTAGTTAACATCACTGTGTGAAAAATAACCGGCCAATATTTAAACTATTCTCCAAACTTCTAGCAAATATATTTCTCTAACATGACCTAAAATTACAGCTAGGTTAGATGTTCAGAAATAGTCGCACTTTCGTAGAATATGAGTGAGGGCAAAGCATAGCTAGCTCATATCTAGCCAACTCCCCGTGTTAATTGAATGGAGATTTGAAAATATTGCGCTATATTGGTAACGAACCGCACGGTTCTGAAGGATGCCACAAAAAAAAGGTACAAGGTACATTTAAACTATTCTATGAAAGTCTAGAAAATATGTCCTAAATTTTTAGCTAATTTAGGTGTTTGGAAATAGTCGCACTTTTGTGTTTTAGGAAGGATATGTAAACGACAGATAACACCAAAAATATGAAGAAATTATTTCCAAACCGTGTTAAGTCAACAATCATTATGTTGCTCATTTTCAAGAATGCTGGTTAACAAAAAGCAGGTCATTGTCTCATTTCGTGAACAAAGGTCCACATACCATTGTTTCCTTGCGTTTCCTTTATAATCAGTTACCCAACTGAAGCTGTATTATAGCACCTCATAGCGATACCGCACATATAAAACAGACACATGTGCACAACAAGAGAAGATCCGATTTAATCAGTTGAGCTGTTTCAATGAGTGTTATCTTGGTTTAGTAGCTTTTAATGGGGTTTAAGTCCTGCAAAGGTCGAGATGAATTCTAGTGTAGACATGACTCACAGTGTCGACTTCCTATTCGATAAATATAAATTTAATACTCCGTTGGTGAGCGACGGGCGACTGGTATTTCACCGAACGCAAGAAAAGGAGTTCTATCTGATTGGCTAGCAATCGATCGCTTAGGTCGCTTAGTAGTCAACTACAAACTCAAAACTGAGCATCGTATTCAATTCGATTGAAATCGATATTCTATTATTGCCGTAGATAAAGAGAGTGATAGTGTGTCAATAATGTACATTGTATTGCAGCTGGATTTTACATGCATTCTTTTATATAAATTTTTTCTCAAAGAGTTGAATATGATCAAAATTTTTACTCAGGATTTCAAATTTTTACCCGCAAATTGCAGTTAAACATATCCACAGCAAAATACCGGTCCTCACTAATTAGTGTATTTAATTTCCAGTTAGTGTATTTAAGATAAAACCTGACAACAAATAAAATTTTCTTGCAATAGAAATATCATATGGGATACTGATATGGTAGGCCGCAACCGCCACAACGTGGAGCTGCTACGCGTAGCTGACTTTTTGCTCCGTGGAGCCAAATTGACCAATCATGATCATGTTAGAGTTTTTCATTACTCGGAGGTAAAACTGACTAATTAAGTACGACTTACTCATTACGTGAAGCGAATTTATTCATTAAGAATTTGCCAGACGAGCGTCACGTAGTTGCAAGATATCCTCGGTCACGAAAGTTATGATTCAAAAAGTAGTTCATGAAAAGTACGAACTGACTTATTATTAAGATGGACATGCACTCATAAGAAACTCATTGTACATAACTATATAGCTAGGCAGAGTGGTGGTAAACTATGCACACAGTTCTGCGATCTGCAGTGTATCGCCGGGAGCTAATTTGTATAACTTGCGCGGTGTCCCTGCGGAATTCGACTTTCAGCAAACTGCAAACCAGTTCGGATTTACTTTATATACTAGTAGTAGGCCATACATACTGTAGTTACTGTCCGTTTTCCTATACACAATACTCAGTGCGCTCACCATTGACGCGTGACCTCTACAAATAGTGTATGTTAGAAGTATAGGCCATTGCCTAGTTGACGTCACTACTGTGTAAAAAATAATGTCCTAAATTTTTAGCTAATTTAGGTGTTTGGAATTATTGGTACTTTTGTACCAAAAAATATGAAGAAATTATTTCGAAACCGTGTTAAGTCATTAAGCTTCTCATTTTCAAGAACGCTGGTTAACAATAAGCAGACTATTGTCTCATTTCGTAAACAAAAGCCCACAGTATTGTTACCTTGCGTTCGCTTTATAATCGTTTACCCAACTGAAACTATAATACCAGCTCATTGCTCATTGCACAGGTAAAACAGACACAAGTGCAGTGTGTATTTAACCAGAGAAGATCTGATGTAACATAGTTGAGCCGTTTTCATTGAGTGTTATCTTGGTTTAATAGCTTTTAATAGGGTTTAAGTCCTTCAAAGGTCGTGGTGAGTTCTACTGTAGACATGACTGCATCATGATTATTTTAAAGTCAACAACATTCAACAATATGATCACCGTGATAGTATGAGAGTATCAGTACCGTGGGTGTCAGTGATCCTGGCCCGACACAGTAGACAAACAAACAAACAAACAAACACGCCACACACATTACACATGCATGCAAGGTAACATTGACTATACACTAATCAAACAATGGTATTGATCCTGTACAACTGGTCGTGGTTTATTTACAATCGATTCATTTAAAATCCCCATAGTAAACATTAATTTTGGCAAGAGTTTTTCTCTCTGGAACGAGGATGCATCCACTGGCTCCGCGTAATGAAAAGCTCTATCATGATTGGTCAATTAGCTCCGCGAAGCGAAAAGTAAGCTACGCGTAGCAGCTCCACGTTGTGGCGGTTACGGCCAGCCATATATTGATCATGCGAAAATCGTAAAACATAGAATAGAAACAGTGTGGCAGGCGCTCAAAATCTCAAATTGTATGCTTAGCCTGAATTGCACGGCCTATCTCGAATAAAATCACCATGCGTAGTTGTTGAAAAACGTGAGGATTCATCGTACTATCACGGCAATTTTTAACACGAAGATATAGGGATGATGACGGTGTGTGACTGCATCATGAGATGTAAAGTTCTCCTTTCAATACGTGGATCCTTGGTTTTCTACTGGAAGTCGTACCTTTCATTCCTTCCAACAATACAATATGCATATTACATAACAAAGGCGATAGAACTTCGCAGCTGTATCTGCATTACGCCTAGTATTACCGAGTGATCAATAATACAGTGAGGCATTTAATGCATGTAACTTTTTATAGCTTATCACGTCATTAATATTAAGGGGTACTACACCCCTCAATAAATTTGTGTCTATTTTTGCATTTTTCTCACAAACTAATAACACAGTGGTAACAAAAGTTATGTATATTATAGGGGCAAGGAATCCAATTACTACACTGCAATTTCAGTGACCCAAGACAAGCGGTTTGTTATTTATGATAAGAAATAAGGTACCGATAGGATGTACCTCGTTTCCCATGATATATACTGAACCGCTTGTTTTGAAACACTGAAATTGCAGTGTAGTAATTGGATTACTTGCCCCAATAATATACATAACTTTTATTACCAGCGTGTTATTATTTTTTGAGAAAAATGCAAAAATAGTCACAAATTTGCCGCAAGGGTGTAGTACCCCCTTAAGCTACTTAATCATTGTTAATATATTCAAAGCATATGATTAACTTTGCTTGCTAACACCATATGATTAATTATTGATGGTAAATCGTTCACCTTTGATTTTTAAACGGTTTATCGGACACATGCATCATGCTCATGAGAAATGATTAATTCCTTCGTTAAAACAATACTGTGGAAAGCGAAGACAAAACTACAAATCAGTCAATAAATGCAACATGTAACAAATTAAAAACCATTATTCAAACGATTAATTTCTGCTTGGTAAAACTTATTATGATTAATTCTTGATGGTAAATCTTTCCCCATATAGACTGAAACAATAAATTATACAGTCTATGCTTTCACTTTTGAATACCAATCCGTTATCGGATATTCATCATGCCCATTGCCTTAGCAATTATTAATTCCTTCGATGACACAATTTTATGAAAGGAAAGCCGAAACCATACATCATTCTATAAAAGTTGCAAACCCATATTCTCTCATTTCTCTTTTCACTTCTGTCTCTCTTTCTGTATTATCTTCCGCTCCATTTTCGCGTTCCTCATGTCATGTTCACTTGTTTTCATTCTGCTTTCGGGACTTCGTAGATTGAAGGCTATGACAACGATTAATTACATGCTTGGCTCTTGAGGGTATTAATGCAATTTTTTCTTCCTCTGGCTACTAGCACATGACGGTGTACATCATTCGAAAGTGTTATTCATACAAACAGAACAGTCCAACTGACCTTGAATTTTCAATTTAGTTCCAAATCTCTCTATATTGGATTATTAGAATAACAAGATATTTAAAACCAAACAGCACGAGTGAACTTAGTTTAAAAGAAAGTGCATCATCTTAACGGTGCATGATGCTGAACTTTTTGAAAGTGTGTTGGGATCCCGGGTTGGGATCAGGGCCGTTCCGACCATTAGGCCAGGTAAGGCGGTCGCCTTGGGCGGCAAACGCAGAGGGCGCAAAAAAAGGGCGAAAAAAAAGAAAAAACGGGAATGGAGAAAGAAAATACAAGAAAAAACGAGGGCGCATAAAAAGAAAAAATGGGAGGAAAAATAAAAAGGGGGCGAAAAGAGAAACAGAAAACAGGGCGCAAAAAGGGAAAGGGGACCCGAGAAAAAGAAAAGAAACGGGGCATTTTACTGCCCCTTCCCGTATCTGTTGCCAGTGGTGAACATAGCTTTGCTGATTAAGACTTATTTGCGTTCAAAGATTTTAAACAATAACGGTGAAAAAAAAGTCGCTTAAATTGGCCTGTCAATTGGCGCAACTTTATGTTTACATGTAATGCAATACCGGGTAATTTATACAATAAAGGACAAAACTTGTCTAAGAATAACTTCAATTAGGTCTGCATTTTGCAAAAGTTTCTCACTTCTGGGTGGGCATCCCAGGGTACATAATAACAAAGCAATAATTTATACAATGAAGGTCCAAACTTGTCCACGAATGGCTTCAATTGGGTCGTCTTTTCGCAAATTTTAAAACTAAAATTTTACACAATAATAGTGACAAAATGGTCCACCAAATGGCTTCAATTGGGTCTTCATTTTCCAAAAGTTTCTAACATCTGAGACACCCCATAGTCACGCAAGTCACGCGATGGCCGTTTCATGGATATTTCTTACATTTGTTTCTAACATTGACCCCCCCCCCCCCATCTGACTGCTCTAGATCCGCCACTGGTAACCCCCTTAACACTTCTTTGGTATGCTTTGGTGGGGCGGCTAGGGAGAGACTTTGCCTATAGGGCGGCAACTCCCCAGGAACGGTCCTGGTTGGGATGATGTGCATGGTTCAGATACGTCGTATATAGGTATGTTCGGGTGTGTGTATAATTATTTGCGGGCCCTGTCTGTAAGCACATAATGTATGATCTTTCTACGAGTGACCTACCTTGACCTATGCCGTTCACTCCAACATGGGGTTGAGTGGTGGCATCTGTTTCACGATGGTCCTCCATTTCTGTCTGTTTATGGATTGGTGACTAGCCTCCACCACAGACTTCAGGTTTAATTTGGTGCAGTCAGCCTTGATGCAATCTAGCCATCGTTTTGGTGGTCTACCTCTGGGTCTGTCCCCATGGATGTGAGCATCGATCAGAAGTTTGGGGTAACGTGATGGTGTCATTCTTTAGATGTGACCAAAGTAGCAGAGTCTTTTTTAAGCTACCCTATCAACAACAGATTGCTCGATATCTAGGCGCTTCCTGATTATTGTGTTACGGATTTTGTCCAGTCTTGTGACACCCAGTATCTTTCGTAAACACATCATCTCAAAGACGAGTAGTCTGTCCTCATCGACTTTCTTCAGTGTCCAGGTCTCGGCTCCGTAGAGCAATATTGAGAGGACAAGGACTTTGTAAAGCTCTGTCTTGGTATGTGTTTGGATGTCCTTGGAATTCCATATGTTTTGAAGTTTCTGAACGGCCCCTATTGCTTTCCCTATTCTGAGTTTTATGTCATCTGTGCAGGATCCCTGTTGGCTGATTGTTCCTCCCAGGTAGGTGAACTTTTCAACCTGGACAAGTTGTTTCTCATCTATATTGATGTTGATTTGCTTTGGTACTCTGCTAATGACCTGGACTTCAGTTTTGGCTATGTTGATTTTTAATCCAAATATTGAACTGCTGTCGTGAACAAGATTGACAAGTGTTTGGAGGTCTTCTTCCTTCTCCGCAATAAGTGCAATGTCATCAGCAAATCGTAGGTTGGTGATGATCTGGCCTTGAACAGTAACCCCTTTGTTGCTTTCGTGAAGGGCGTATTGCATTACTAGTTCTAGCAAGATGTTAAATAGTTGTGGAGATATTACGCAGCCTTGACGCACTCCTACCAATGTCTTGAACCAATCTGTTAGATCGCCATTTACTCTTACCGCACTTGTTGATTTCTGATATAGGGCCTTCAAGAGTCTTATGATTTTGCTGGAGAAGCCGAAGAAGCCGAGGGCCTTCCAAAGCCCTTCTTGCCACACAGAGTCGAAGGCTTTCTCAAAATCGATGTAGCAGCAGTAAAGGTCTTTCTTCTTCTCAGGGTACTTTTCCATTATCTGTCGAAGTGTGAAGAGCTGGTCGATGGTTGATCTCCCAGGTCTGAATCCTGCTTGTGATTCAGAAAGAATTTGCTCTGTTTTATTCATGATACGCCTTTGGATGATGTAGTTGCCGCAATCCAGCTTATCTTTTTTCTTGAAAATTGGTGTAATTATTGCCCTCCCCCAGTCGTCTGGGAAGGTTTCAGTGACCCAGATCTTCTTGCAGAGTTGGTGGAAAGTTTCAATTCCTATGTCGCCTGCTGCTTTTATCTCCTCAGCAGTGATGCTGTCATACCCTGGTGCCTTTCCTTCCGAGAGTTTTTTTATGGCGCTTGCTACTTCGTCCCTTAGTATCTCTGGTTCAGTGTCATTATTTGGCATTTGGGGAACACTGCTTGCAGTGTTCTCATTGATTGGGTTCATTTTGTTGTAAAGTTCCTGGTAGTTTTCCTTCCATCTTTCTTTGACTTCCTCCATTTCAGTCAGGATTTTCCCCTCCTTACTTTTGACAGTTTGCATCTTGACTGATGCCTTCTTTGTGATCTTCTTTATTGTTGAATACACTTCCTTGGACTTTGCTGCCTGGTGTGCATTGTCAACTTTGCTACACAGATCCTGTAGCCATCTGTCATGGCATCCTTTCGTTTTCCTTTTAATTTCTCTACTAAGGAAGTTATATCTTCCTTTCAGACTTGGATCGTTGATCTTCTGCACCTTTACTTTGCTGCGTCCATTTGCAAGTTCAATAACCTCATCGCTGATCCATGGCTTTTCTCGCTTTGATTTCTTGTATCCCAGGACTTTCTTGGAAGTTTCACTGAAAGCTGATTTGACTTCCTCCCACATTGTATCTGTATCCATGTCCTGCTGGTTTATCAGTGGCGCAAGTCTTCCACCAATGTCGACTCATAGTTTGTCTTGATGCCCGGGCTTCTGAGTCTAAACACGTCATACTGTTTAGGGTATTTTGGTCTCCTCTTGATCTTAAACTTGAGCCTTACATTTGCCATAACGAGCTGGTGGTCTGATCCGATATCCGCGCTTGGGAAACTTCTAACATTGGTTACGCAGTTTTTCCACTTGTTATTTATCATTATGTAATCAATCTTGTTGTGAGTTTTCTGGTCCGGGGACTCCCAGGTCCACTGCCGGCTGTCCTTACTCTGTTTGAACTTGGTGTTGCTGATGAATAAATCGTTCATTGCGCAGAAGTTGAGTAATTTTTCACCTCGATGATTTGATTCGCCATATCCATGCTTCCCCATTACATTTTCATATTGTGTCCAGTCTGTTCCAACTTTTGCGTTAAGATCACCCATGACTATTTGAATGTCACTTTTGGGGATCTTGTCTATGGTTGTTTGAAGAAGGTCATAGAATTCATCTACCTTTTCCTCAGGATCTGCAGTGTTTGGTGCATAAACTTGCACTACAGTAATGGCTCCTGTTTGCATTTGAAATCTTGCAGTTATAAGCCTTGGTGAGATAGGGTTATATCCCATTAGCGCGTTTTGTGCCTTCTTGTTTAGTATGAGTGCTACTCCGGCACGATGAGTTGTGGCATTCCCAGAGCATAAAATTTTGTATCCTTCTGAGGTTAATTCTCCAGAGTCTAACCAGTGGGTTTCGGAGATTCCTAAAATTTGCCAATTAAATTTTTCCATTTGGTTTAGCAATATCTCAAGATTGCCAGATTGGTGTAAAGTTCGAACATTCCATGTTCCTATACCAATCGTTGCTTTTGTAGTTAATAAAGCCATCCTGTTCAGAGGTTTGTCAGCTTCAGCTCCGCTAATTGGGGCTCGACTTGGTGTTAGTCCCGCTCTGGGAGAACCATCAAATCTTCCGATTAGATTTAGAGTTGCAGCGTCATGCTGCACTACTGTAGGTAGGCCCTACGAGTATTTGCACATAAATATACCATCTCAAGTGGCTAAATCTTTTTCTCTCGTCCCAGACAAACATGTGATTAAAAAGTAGTTGTCGAACTACTTTTCAGTGCCCATTAAAGGGAAGTACACTGAATGGCTACTGTAACGGTAGAGTACTTTTGTGCGGCATGACTCACTACCTTCAGAAAAAAAACAGAATATGTCTTGAAAATCAAATTATATTAATACGGTATACGAACTTCTCACTAGAGACATTGCGATTTTCTAAACGCAGCACGTGGGACGTACGTTTTCGCGTACGTTTTTACGTACGTTAATACGGTGTTAAATATTGCTAGTCTCGGTTCCAAAATGGATTGTGCTCATTCGTCACGAAGGAGAACAAGTGAGCTGAAAAAGCCTGAAATAAAGAATATAATATTTGATCTAATCTAACAGCTTCTAACCTAGGTCGATAGAGGGCATAATGATTGAAAAAATAACAGTCCCGATAACAGTAAGCTGAGTCTATGCCTGATCAAACAGGCCGCTTTTGATTTTGACTAAAATTTTGACCTACATGCTGATTAAACTTAATTGTTTTTTTGTGCTCCCCAAATATATATAGTTGCTCCAAAACATATATTTTGGTAGATGAAAGATCACTACATCCATACATCATGACTTTACTTTCAAAATGAGACTTTTTCGTCCTGAAAATTGGGCGCGTTGCATGGACTTAGACTTGAGGTAAAATCAGCATATTCAACGTAGCATCTGCGTTTTATTCTACGTTGGGAATCCAAAATGGGAAATCGCAATGTCATTTTTGTACGCAAAGTATCACACACATTTCAATGGGCAATATCTGCGTATGAATATTGCGTTTAGATGTAGTCCAGTTTTAACACATCGCTGTACCTTTATTATAATGATTTGTTACACACAAAAAAGATCATAATAATAATTAGACTTTCCTTCGTATGTTCATTATCTTTGACTGTCTTTAACATGTTGTGAATTGGACAAATTTTGTACATTATCAACGATGTATCTATATATATCTACGTCGATTTCGCAAGTGGAATATCTTCAAAAATAGCTAAATACGTGACCTCGCTTCGATACATGAGAGTGGTTTTGAATAGATCAACGTACGTCCGATGTCTACGTTTGGAAATCGCAATGTCTCTAATAATTTGTTGTGTGAAACATTTTTTCATAAGGGCTCGGATACCAACGTTTAAACAGCATTTTTGTGGCACCTGATAGCACATCAGACATATCGAATTGTGAATTCGCGAATCGCGATATACAGACTTGACATTTAATATGGAATACTTTTTCGCAAAATTCCAAGACTGGTCTGGTAGAGGTCTGCATAAACAGCACGGGCTAAATATTCATTGGGGTGTGTTGGGAGATGGTGTAAATTAATTGTTTGCCACAAAATGTGCTTTCCATTAGTTAATATTATGGCGCTCATAATGTAGTGAATTAGCCTAAAATGGCGGATTTAAGGACACTGAATTTGATTTTTGTGGGGTAAAATTTCTGATTTTGAGCAACATTATTCTGATATTATCAAATTTATTGAGGTTTGAGGCGATTTTACTGAATCTAAATACCCATAAGGGTTCGTCAAAACTGAAATGAACTTGTAATCTACCAGTTTTGAAAGTGGGAGGAGCTTTAAAAATATGGCTCTTAAAAGTGGTACGCACTCAAAAGTTTGAATGGCCCCCTGGGGCCAAATGTTATAAACTTACTGTATACAAAGAAACAGTGTGAGTTCATTGGACAACCAGGAATCCGCACAGTTGTTTTTGTACCGTAAGTTTATAACATTTGACCCCAGGGGGCATTCAACCTTTCTGAGTACGTACAGCTTTTTAGAGCTCTATTTTAAGCTCCTCTCCTGTTCAAAATCTTGGTACATTATAAGTGTATTTTAGCTGTGATGAATGCCAGTTGCTGACGAAGTTTAAGAAATATCACCCCAAACCCCTATAAATTTGATAATAACAGAACCATGTTGCATAAAGTCCGAAATTGTGTCCCCCACAAAGCTCAAATTCAGCCTCCCTAAATCCGCCATTTTAGGCAAATTCGCTACATTGTAAGTACCATAATGTAAACATATTGAAAGCACATTTTCTATCAAACACTTATTTTACACCATCTTCCGACACACCCCAATTAAGAATTAGCCCGTGCGGTCTATGCAGACTCCATCCAGACCAGTCTTGGAATTTTGCGAAAAGTATTCCATATTAAATGTCAAGTCTGTAATAGGAATTTTATGGCAAATTATTAAAATTTGATATTTTTTATATTTAACAGTCCTGGAAGTTAACTTTACAAATCTAATGCTATGTAATTAAAGCGTATGTAGCTGGGAAGTAAAATAAATCAATTCATATTGAAGATATTCATTTTTTCCGCAAATTTATATCTATACTTCAATACTAACGGTCAAGATTTTCAATTGATCGTCGGCTTTCATCTCTGCTACATATACTATCATCATATTTATACAATATACTTCGAAGACTGTTAAAGTTCAATAACATCAATTTTTAATTATTAGCGATAAAATGTGCATTATATCACGAATTTGAAAAAATCTAAATTATTTTGATATAAGAAGGCCATTCCTCGTTTATATTCATCATGCAATTCGATATGTCTGATGTGTTCCCAGGTCCCACAAAAATACGTTAAAACGTCGCTATCCGAGCCCGGTATCCGAGCCCTGAAATGATTACAGAATTTTGTTTCTTGAGCTGTGTGCCATGCGTGGAGATTAAGCATCCAAGACAGACGTAGACTAACATTCAACAAGGGAAAACATGTTGTTTTTGCATGAGATGGAGGGTTCTCACCGTACTGGACGATGCAAAGCAATGTTATTATAACTACGTCTAAGCTAGTGTATGTATAATGTTTATTGGTTTAGTAAAAAGATCGGCTATAGTTCACTACATTGACCGTTATTTTAAAAGTAAAATGAACAAAAAACAACTACTGACTGACCATTTAATTGTGGAGATTAATGTTTATTGTCGCAATTACATCATACAAAATTGCTCTGTTTTCACATACAAACACAATAGTATCAATAAACAAAACATAGCGTTTAATAGGAGCAGTGACCGTGTTGGTAATCATCAGTAAGTAAAATGAAAAAGAAAAAAAAAAACTGCTGACTTGACCATTTAATCGTGGATATTCATTTTATTGTCGCAATGACGTCATACAAAGTTGCTCTGTTTTCACATACAAACACAATAGTATTAATAAGGCACCAGACCCAAATTTGTTCGATCTTTGGATCGACCATCTATGCTTCGATTCTTGTTATTAATGAAAGGGGTTGTGCAATAATTATGAGCCCTGGAGAAGGGTAAAATTGGGGTGGGGGCAAGAAATTTTTGGCAAGCCGAAAGGGGAGGGCAAGCAATTTTTGGCAAGCCGAGAGGGGGCAAGCGATTTTTGGCACACATTCATGGGCCGTCTTTTTAAATGCACGCTCAAAAAAGGCTTAGGAAAACAGTACGGAAACGCTTTAATATGCAAATTGTCCTGCTCGCGGTGCTCGCAACATACAGCTAGCACTACTTTCGGGGTCTATTGCTTTTATATACTATCCAGAGCTAAAGCGCTTCGGTTGAACGCCTCGCTAAGTCCGCGAGGGCCACAAACTGCGGCTACATACAGCCTCTTTCAAAATAAATTGTGCAAGTGAAAAGCGCCCTCTTTGGCAATTAGAAAATACCGTTGTGACATGATGCTTACATCAACGTCAATAGCATAGTCTTCGCTCTCGAATGACGTTTGCTCTGTTCAATTTGCTTGTTTTAATCTCGAGATATGTTTAGTTAACGATGAAAGGGGTAAAATCACAATTGTTACATTTTTACTAGGGAAGGGGGCTTTACATGTAAATTAGTGATAGCATCAAGTTTATGAAGAGTTCCTTCGTGAAATCAAATGAATGCATCAATAATTACACAGTAAAAAAATTGTTACTGTTTTTACTGTTTTATCATGATGCAGGAATAATGATTCTCTTTTTCCACTTAAAACAGACAAAAAGATAAATAAATATTTCACATTCTGCTGTAAAATTAAATACATGTGCATGTCAATGATTTTATCATGGTAAATACTGTTCTCTTTATCACTTAAGCCATGTTAAAAGACAAACAAATATTGCACACTTAGCCTATAGGTTAATGAACGCGTATTACTTGTTGGGATAGAAATTATACAGAATAATGCACGCGCGCTGATGTTGATGCGCGCAATACACGAGTCCCGAAGGGGGAGTGCATTAGACACATCAACATCAGCTATCATTGATTTTACATGTACAGCTCTCTTCCCTAATAAAAGTGGCACAATTATGATTTTACCCTTTCGTTGTTAAATAAAGATATCTCGAGATTGAAACAAGCAAATTGAACAGAACAAACGGAGTTTGCGAGCTAAGACTGCGCCCTTGACATTGTTGTAAGCATCATGTCCCAACGGTATTTTCTAATTGCCAAAGAGGGCGCTTTTCAGTGCACATTTTTTTTTGAGACAGGCTGTATATCTAGACCATTTAAGGTTTGCTAATTGGGATCCCAAATATTAGGCATGTTCGGAAATTTAAGATAAAATTAATGTTAACCAAGCGTCGATGCTCGATTGAACCAATTTGGTTCCATTGCCTAAACTAAACCTAGCGTTTAATGAGAATGATTATATAAACTCCCGTTGGTAATCAGGGGGGGGGGGGCGTTTCTGCATCTTGCTTTCATAATGACCAAATTAATCTAAAAAGTGCACATTTCTGTGCTCTGCGAGTAATTGTTCCACTTTTGCACCACATTTCACTATTTCAGTTTCAATATGGCCAAAGGATTTCGCAATGTAAATTTTCCAATGTAAAATAGAAATCTACGTCACTGGTCGCGTGATTAATAAATGAAGAGAACGTATTTACCAGAAACATAACAGCGACAATAACAGAAACAAAACTGTAAAAGCAAGTAAAGCCCTAACCTTTAATATTTCACTTTTACGCCCTTGAAAATGATAGATGAAAATGCCCGTGAACAAGAGT
The DNA here is from genome assembly GCF_039555335.1 of Amphiura filiformis. Lineage (NCBI taxonomy): Eukaryota > Metazoa > Echinodermata > Ophiuroidea > Amphilepidida > Amphiuridae > Amphiura > Amphiura filiformis. The sequence continues at coordinate 395,275 of NW_027305486.1, read as the reverse complement.
ACACACTTAGTGGCACATTTAACGTTTATTTTTGTCATATCAGACACTTACAGTCATAATAAATATATAAGTAGCAATAAGCTATTTTGAAACTCCCTGCCATTATTCTAAATAAGGCAAAGTGAGTGGGTACTTTTACTCTGCTGAATAAAAAAAGTACCAAGACTAGTCTGTAAATTTTTTGGATAAGACGCACTCGGAAAGTATTCATTGGGGGTGTGCCAGGGACTGCGCCAAATAGTTTTGTGGTAGAGAATGCGCTTTCCATGAAATTCGTTATAAGTTTGCGTTGTATTCTGTGATGTAGTGATATAACATGAATACAGACACGTAGATTCATTATGTACAATACTAAAAGTACTCACGTCGGGAAATTCAGAATCAAATTTCCCGCTTGCAGAATCAAAACATACTCCAGATGTAATTTACCCGCACGGACAACACTTTCAAATATACAATGTATCAACATGAAAGATAAAACAACACAAACCGGAATAAAACCGGTGAAATTTACCGGACATGCCAGGCCGCAGCTTGGTGAACCTTCGACAAAGAGCAAGTTGGTTATCATGGTTGAATATCAAAACAGTTTCTGTTTGTAATGGATTTTTTCAAAAGCAAAATAGGAAAACAAAAAGAATAAGAAAAGTGGTTTTGAGATTGTACAGTATGTCGTTTCAATATGACATACGATATGCCTATACCTGAATTGTGGGGATATAAAACACGACTGATTAATATGGCTCTCATCACGGTCATATATCGCACCATGTGATTAATTTTGATGCTAGAATAGTGTGATTAATTTTTAAACGGTAAATCTTTCACCTTGTATTGGCAATAGCTTTAACAGACACATTCATCATACTGATTGCCTTTTATTGTTTGCTTCGATGATTTATATACTCTTTTAAAAGTGTGAAAGACGATTACACAAAGCCATTGTTACACATCAAGATCATCATCCAAAGCAAAATAATAATATTCCTTGCTAAAACAAGATGATTTAAAATTCTTAATGGTTAATCGTTCAGCTTGGATTGGTAATCGGTTTTAGGATATACATGTCTATTATTTAGGGATTCAATCATGTTTCACCGTTGTTCATCACCGTTTAACAACGATGCGGCCGCGTCGTCTGCGTGGTTTACTTCGCGAGGGCAGCTTTAGCTGCCCGAGCGAAGTAAACCACGCAGACGCGCCGGACGCGAGTTGTTAAACGGTGATGAACAACGGTGAAACATGATTGAATCCCTTTCAACAATAAAAACAAGCTAAAGATCATATAATTCACATGATTATTTCATGAGGAATGTCAGTTAATCATTGCCACTCAGCCTTACAAAAACTTCGATGATTTTTCTGTTAAAATCAGCAATAAAACTGGGATAAAACTACAGAATAAAACTGCAATGTTTAGCCGCTGAAAAATACTGAATTTAATTTGTAAAGCTTGCATACGCACACAGGTTCCAAACATGACGAATTTTACGCGCTCTCGCGTAACGCGTAGTCTCGCTCGCGTTCGCGTATACGCTTTAGTAAAAGTGTGGATTCATCACGGATTAACAACGGTTGGCTCCTGTACAAAGGTATAGGAGGAGTTGTTGAATATTGCATCATTATCATCAATTTCATCATCATCACCACATTCGTCATCAGTGTCATTAGCAATATTAACTTCCTATTTCTTTCTCTGCTTCTTTTTTCTGCTTCTTCAAAACAACTGTAAAGTTGGTGACAAGTATTGATTTATTCCTTATGCGCCTGTCACACTACACCGAATAGGTCTTCCGTACAAGAAACGGATGGTATTTTAGTAAATCCGTTGTTGTTCGTCAATGATCGTTTTATGTTCTTTTTATGTCCTGCTATCATCCGCCAAATGCGTTTCGTGTTAGGTGATGTTCGTTAAATCCGTCGGCAAGTTTTGTGCATGCACAAAACTTGAAACGGAGGTACCGAATACACATGTTCGGTATTTATCCGATGTGTGTTCGTATGGTGCTGCATATTGCCGGAGTTTGTTCGCTCTCCTTTCGTTCATGTTCGTTCTTTGTTCGTTGCACTCGGCCCGTGTTCGTTGCAAATACGTTCCTGTGAAGCCTTCACCACCGGATAGCATATTTTGGGATTCGGTGATGTACGTTGACCCAGACCGTGTTAGTGTCACACTACACCGGATCGGTCTTCCGTATAAGAAACGGATGGTATTTTAGCAAATCCGTTAGTGTTCGTCAATGTTCGTTTTATGTTCTTCATATGTCCTGCTATTATCCGCCAAATGCGTTTCGTGTTAGGTGATGTTTGTTTAGCCGTCGACAATACGTTTCAAGTTTTGTGCATGTACAAAACTTGAAACGGAGTGTGCTCGAATACACATGTTCGGAAGTTGTCCGATGTGTGTTCGTACTGTTCTGTATATATACCCTGGGTTTGTTCGTTATTCTTTCGTTTATATACCGCAGGTGTTTGCAAGGTTTCGCAGGCGCTTGTGCCGGATGTAGGCCTATGGCGAACATGTGAATCGATCATGGGGGGACTTTCTGAATGGTGTGTGACGCAATATCATATTTCCCCCAGTACTTTAGTGGCTGACAAGTAGAAAAAAGGGGGGGAGAGAAAAAGAAAAGAAAGTGAGAAAAATTGAAGAGAGAAGAGAAGAGAAAAAGTTAAATTGCACGTAATTTAGTAGGCCTATGCATGTAAGTAGTATTGAGGGAGGGGCACTTTCTGAAGGGTAGAGGACGCAATATCAAATTCATACCAGTTTTAGTGATTGACAAGAAAGAAAAAAGAAGAGAAAACATGGAAAAGGTTAAATTGTACGTTATTGAGTAGGCCCAGGATAGTATATAGTAAGCCTAAGGCATGTGATTATTATAGGCAGTGCTTAAATGTGGTTCCTTGGCCCAAAAGCCTGTGAAAATTACTGCCGGCCCGTCGATATGTAGGGCCCGTGACATTTTGTCACCAAAGTCAGTATTTAAGACGGACTTAGGTCTATTACCGACTTTAACATATCAATCCATGCATGCTTTACCTGAAATTACGAGCCTGAAGTCTTATATCTAAGTGTCAGTGGATCAGTGTAACATTTTAAATTTTGCAAATTCAGTTCGGGCCTTCTTTGTTTTTTGTTTAAGGCAATAATAGTGTAAAAATGAAGCACCAAAAGAATTTTCCAAATTTTCCATTTTTAAAACTAAATCTTTACACAATAGGCCTAGGCCTAATAATGTAAATAGGCCCTACAGTCCCCATGCAAATGGCTTCAATTGGACCTTCACTTTGAAAAATTGACAAGTCTTCCTTTTTGCCTCTGCTATGGACATCCACGTGTTATTTTTAAAACAATTGTTTCTATTATACAATAATGGTGAAAACTTTTCAATGGCTTCAATTAGGCTTTCGTTTCACCAATTTGCGGCTGTTTCAAACTAAAATAGTACCCAATAATAGTGCTAAAATTGATCCAAAAAATGACAAAATAATGGCTTCAATTGGGACTTCATTGTCCAAAGGTTTCTCACCTCTATTGCCCCCGGACGCTGGTTGCCCTGATATATCAGATTTGTAGCCCTTTTGTACTTATTAGCCAATATTTGACCATTTTCGTCAAAGTTTTCCCCCTTAGAAATTGTCTTTCCCCACTTTGTTCACCCTGTGAAAAAGTGCTTGCTACGTCACTGCCTCTAAGGGGTCAAAAACCCTCTCAAACACCCTCTCCTCCCCCACTTTTCTGATAGGGTGGACTGCCCTGTTGGTGCCACATGCCACGGATTCGTCGGTCATTTGTCGGACGTTGAACGATTGAATATAAAACGCCTGCAGGATTATTAGCGGCCACAACGCATAGAGAGACGAACGGGAATCGGACCCCCAAATCCGGACATTTGTCGGACGTTGGCCCCCCAAATCCGGTCATTTGTCGGACGTTGAACGATCGAATATAAGACGCCTGCAGGATTATTAGCGGCCACAACGCATAGAGAGACGAACGGGAATCGGACCCCCAAATCCGGTCATTTGTCGGACGTTGAACGATCGGATATAAGACGCCTGCAGGATTATTAGCGGCCACAACGCATAGAGAGACGAACGGGAATCGGACCCAAAATCCCACCGAATCTTCTGCCGGACTGGTGATTTTTCCACCGAATAAAATATTTTTGTATTCGGTGATGTACGTTGATCCAGTCCGTCGTAGTGTGACAGACCTATTATCTCTTGCGCGTAGGCAAGGCTATTTATGTCGATTTGCCTTCCATCTGCTGCTAGCACAAGACGATTTACATTATTGGAAAAAAATATTCATTCAAACAGAGAATATTTTCATCTTACCTTGAGTATAAATCATAATTTACCAAGATAGGAGTTAATTAACAGAAACTCATGAGCTTACTTTACTCAGGGCTATCAACTTTCACGCATTCAGCTTTTGCGCACTTTCACACGTTCTCACGCCAAGGTAGCAAAATCTCACATAAAGCTGCCAACTCACACGCATTTGCACGCCAGTGTATTTAAATCTCATACATCCGTCTACAATCTGCGCCTCGTCCCTCCGAAAGTCGGTAAACAATATATTCGTCCCGGTACGCGCCTCGACAATACTTCTGAAAGGTTAACAGTCCTCCACTACTTTTTTATTAGTACCCATTATATACTTCATTAATATATTCTTGTTCATTGATTGGTTAAAAGTGGATCACATGATCAAAAATAGTTCTACCATCAGTACTCCTATCCGTAAATAGTACCTCTAAGCCGTAAATAGTATTTTCAATGTCCCGGATGAGCCGTAAATAGTACCTCCAAGCCGTAAATAGTACTTTTGACCATGCCTTCCGCGTGCGCGCATTCGATGCGACGGAACAGTTCACGCACGCGAAACTGCCATAGCGTGATTTCGCGCTGCTGTAATTGGTTAGCCCGATTTTAGCCTATTCGATTTTTTTGAAGGGCAAAATATAGGTTGTGCTTAAATTGGTCGTGCTGTTCACTCTGCAGGAAAGAAGCTGGAGAGTCAAAACGTCAAATAATTTTCTTTTAACCAATCAATGAACAAAGAACATATTAATGAAGTATATAAAACAAATATATACTGCCTTTATTAGAAGTTCTGGTTAAAACTATGGTCCCTCGTTGAGATCAATTAATACTATTGATCTCACCTCGGGCCCACAGTTTTAACCAGAACCTCTCACTGCAGTATATATTTGTATAATATTTACCAATCAGCAGTCGTACTGTCAACTCATAATATGTTGAAAGAAATCTATCAGCAACTATTTTGAACTGTTGCGATTTGGTAGTTTACAGCATCTTGCGAATGGCAGTGAGCTTTGGCAAAAATTGTATTGATCATTTCATAGCGAATGTGTAGAAGTTTTCAAACTATAAGATTTGTAGAATGAACTTATACAAAACATTGTTTAATGATATATTGATTTAGATAATGAAAATCGATAAATGATACATCGTCTATCGCATCCGTTCCCTCAGTACGTAGTTTATTGTTGAACATATTGTTTTATTTGTTTTATACTGTCTTTGTAGTGTTCCACATTAAACTACACTTCCTTGAGCTCACTCGCTTCTATGGGATTAGCTTAACTAGACTAGAGATTGTAAGACTTGCATTGACTAGAGATGTAAACAAACCAAGCAAACGCTACAGAAATTTTCTTTTATAACTTCTTTTTTTTCCTTTATAGTACAGTTTACTTATCACTTCCTTTTGGCAATCTTCTTGTGAATTGTTTTCATTCACTTTAAATGTCTTCCATTTTCTTATGATAGGTAAAAGACTATAATTAAAGACAGAGATAAAAAGAATTTATCGCGTCTCATGTCACTGTCAATTACGATCCTTTATTGGTTTACACGGGTTAATCAGCGCGTAAAAGGAAGACCGATCTATCTGGTGCTGATCGGAGAAAAGGAATAGCAGCAAATGGCGAAAAATTCCGTACTTTTACAAGGCAAAAAGCAGCTTTTCTAGGCATTGCGGACATGGTGCCCTCGGTTAAGAAAGTTTCCTACTATAAAGACCTAACTTTTGAGATGGTTTGCATGTCGAAAGGTGCAAAATTAACAATAAGGCGCCCGGTTATAAATCCGCGTTCAGCAAGTCATCATCACGACACTTGTAAACAAACCATGCTCGAATTTGATTGACAGATGACGTCAGACGCGATAAATTCTTTTTATCTGTGTCTTTAATTATATTTATCCATGCGGGTTCCATGTGAGTCGCCATTTTAAGATAACCTTCCCACAATACTTCACTAAGACATCGCAAATAAACAAACCTAATTCCAAAAATAAGGTTTGGACATTACAGTCTTGCTTCAAATTTGTTAGATATGCTGTGGTCTAAATGAAATGGCACTAATAGTATTTTCTGTGTATTGTGTAATAGCAAAATCATATTCGTGAATAAACCATTTCATGTCTTTTATATGGTACAACGATGTAGTGTTTGCACACATTTTCAGCTATGCTAACATGCATTTTGCGCCAACAATACACGTGATATCCTAGCTAGGTGAACAGTATTAGTCTCCCCTTGTGTAAACAGAGACGCAAATTTGTTAACCTTTACTTTTCTGCAAGAACACTGTTGTAGAACAGATGACAAGTGCATTGCAATAGAATTGCAACTAGTGGCAAATGGTGGTCATAGACCACAAACCTAGCTGGGCGTGTTGGTGTTGTGGAGGTATCTGACCTCTGCAAAATGTCCCAAAAATGTTCCCCTGGTCATGAGGTTTGTTGTCACCGAGTTTGATTCCCGTACTCCTTACAGATGTCCAGAAAATGCAATTTTAAGATTTGACCCCAGATGACCTTTGACCTGACCCCTGCAATATGTTCCAAAAATGTTCCCCTGGTCATCAAATTTGTTGTTACCGAGTTTGAGCCCCGTACCCCTTACACATGTCCAGAAAATACATTTCAAATATTTGACCTCTGCATGACCTTTGACCTGACCCCTGCAAATGTTCCCCTGGTTATGAGATTTATTGTCACTGAGTTTGAGCCCCATACACCTTACAGATATCCAGAAAATAAAATTATAAGATTTGACCTCTGCATGACCTTTGACCTGACCCCTGCAAAGTGTTCTAACATATTCCCCTGATCATTAAGTTTGTTGTCACCAAGTTTGAGCCCCATACCACTTACAGATGTCCAGATAATGCAATTGTAAGATTTCCCCTTTAATGACCTTTGACCCCAATTCTGTATGCAAGTTGTAGGCGTGTGGTATAGCCGATGCATATATGCAAATGACATCATTGTACTATATAATATGTGGCAGAAGAAGCATTTCAAAGGTATTCGGTTAAGTACCGGAAATGCCCTTTAATGACATTTCACCCCAATTCTTTTTAGACCCTATGGGCACTGGATATAGCCGATACATATGTGCAAGTTACATAACTGTGTAGGGTGTAACATGTAGGAGGAGAAGCATTTTGAAGTTTATTGCCAGAAAGAAGAAAGATCGGATAGCATTACAGTACCTAGCTGGGGGGTGTAAACCCCCCAGCTAGGTAATAAATACTATTGAAAGGACCACATTATGGAGTCAATGCCCCACTTACATATTCACTCGTATACAGACCGCACAAGAATTAAGATACCAGTTTTGTTCCACCGCTGGAAATAGAATGTCTCCAGCAGCAAATAGTTAACTTGTAGCTCCGATTTAAGGGGACTCGATCTTTTGTGCGTAATTATAGCGGGCCATGGGATTCACTATATCATTTAAAAAATTATTTGAAGAAGTCAAAGAGCCCTAAGAATAAAAACTGTAGTGTAATTCACGCCAGATCCAATTTCTTTATATGACAAAAATTAATGTTTGCAATCGATCAAAAATCAAACGTTTTATATCAATTTTAAATTTAGCCTGAATCCGTAAATATGGTACCTCTCGCCCTTTTTTAGGTCGAGGCTGTTTTTACCATTATGCAGCGAACCATTGTTAAAGCTATTTCACATACATGTGCAAAACGTTCTAGAGAAAAAATGGGGCCATTTACTGTTGAAATATCTTTTGTTGATTTCAAATGATAATGTCATGAAGTCGTAAACTTTAAGGTCTTACCGACTTACGCAATTTCATCATCACATCAGTGTCTTTATTATTTGTTTGAAACCTTTCCCAAACGTTCGTGCTATTTATGCATAAAACGGCTAATCTATCTTTACAAAACGCGTCTTTTTAGTAAACAAAAGGCTAAAGATGGCATTATGAGATTTATCTTTTATCATTACACTCCTCCGTTCTGCTGCCACCGTGGCCGAGCGGTAAAGCACTAGACCCGTAAACAAAGGAAGGTTCGAATCGCTGGTTCGAATCCCAACGAAGCCTATGAAAACTTGTTTTTCTTCCAAATTCAAGATCGCATTCCGAAATGAGTCACTTGTCGGTAAATCATGTATCGTATCCTTAAGAATTCGTTTGTTGAAATCGGTCAAGAAATAAAGACACGATGATCCAAAGTCCCAAGGACGATGCCAGTTTAAAAGTTGTAGTTGGCATCATTGCATGTTCTGTTGATTTGTACACAAAGCGTTCTCGAAAATGCCGTGCTTTCCATTGATTAGAACATTAAAATGTAACTTTTGAATTGGTTCCTTCCTTGGGTTTCAGACCACCGTTTCACTAGTTCTTAACAAATGAGGTCGTAAATTAACACTAAATGGTACAGGTATTGGCTGCTGGTTTAAGTTTTGTTTATTGACTTAGTTGTCTCTGTTTAGGATATGCTACCTTAATTTACTAGATATGTCGAAAATATGTATTCGTTTCACTTGACATAGTGAAGGGTTCAGAACCAGAAAGCCTCAACTCACAATCACCTGCTCCCACAAAATGAGCATAAAGGCGCCAGGGCACTATAAAAGATACAGTCCATTAATCATGACAAAATTCAATAGAAAACAAAAGGCATTGTGAAGGAAATGTTAATTTTTGAAGGCGAAAGCAAGGAGCCAATTTTATGCTCATTTTGTAAGAGCTGGTCACAATGAGTTACGACTTTCTGGTTCTGAACCCTCGATATTATAGTCAAGTGAAACGAATACATATTTTCCTCAATTCTAAGGGATAATCCCTTCAAGGGGTTGGGTTGATTTCTAGATATTTGAATGAATAATTGAGGACAGCTTGAAAGGTATTATATGCAATCATTCATCGGTACTTAATCGAATCCCTAGTTGCGACACAGAAACAGCAGTAAACAGGTGCATTAATGATCACGTGGGCATGCCACGGTGAATACAGTTATCACTACCATATTTGTGACAAGCTGACAAGATTATATCATATCGATGTGAGCACGAATAGCCATATAACTATATGCTATAAACCATCTCTGCGTCCGCATCCGTATCCGCATCCGCTGTGTATTATTCTGACTACAGGGGGCGGCATTGCCAATGTTTACCTTGATCGGTACTCGTGCAAGGTGGATCGCGTAATGCACTTGATTAAGCCACACATTGCTATTCCTCAATACCCAGGAAAATGGTCAAACAGTAACATGTAACAGGTAGGTATAAATTTCACCTTAAGCACGTGGTTAGTATGACAATTAAGGTCTGCCCAAAAAAAAAAAAAAAAAGAACCAACAATCTAATCTGGGCAGTTAGACTTTCACTTTTATATCTGGGTTTTTTTTTTTCAAGTGATGCCATGGGTTTAGTAACGGTTTACAGTAATCATTGCGATATAAATTTAAAAAAATAGACGAGTGAAGCAGGTTAAGGTTCAGCTCTTGTTTTATTGAGATATTATTTGGGTGCACTGTTTACTAAGGGTGTACAACCCACTGGATTTAGTTTATGCCAAACCCTCTATGCCATGTATGCTGTGCTATTTGTACCAAACAGACCAAATATTGATCTGGAGCTTTAAAAAAGGTACAGTAAATCACTTATCTTAAGTTCAAGTTTCAAAGCAGTATCACTAACGTTTTTGTAGCAGCAAAAACGTATGTCAGTTGCTTTCACCACCGCCCCTTAACCTCTGACGTTCAATCACCCACCCTTCCCGCTGGTAAAGTGGCAGGTCAATTTTCATTTTACGCTAAAACATGATGCAGTCATGTCTACAGTAGAATTCATCTCGACCTTTGCAGGACTTAATCCCATTAAAAGCTATTAAACCAAGATAACACTCATTGAAACAGCTCAACTGATTAAATCGGATCTTCTCTGGTTGTGCACAAGTGTCTGTTTTCATGTGCGATATCGCAATAAAGCTGGTATTATAGCTTCAGTTGGGTAACCGATTATAAAGGAAACGAAAGGAAACAATGGTATGTGTACCTTTGTTCACGAAATGAGACAATGGTCTGCTTTTTGTAAACCAGCATTCTTGAAAATGAGCAGCATAATGATTGTTTACGTAACACGGTGTGGAAATAATTTCTTCATATTTTGGTGTTATCTGTCGTTTACATATCCTTCCTAAAACACAAAAGTGCGACCTCTCCAAACACCTAAATTAGCTAAAAATTTAGGACATGTTACAAAACTATATTGTCTAGAATTTTAGAAGAGTACTTTTAATATTGGCCCGTTATTTTTCACACAGCGACGTTAACTAGGCAATGTACTATTACCTATAACATTAACTAAAACACCAAAGTACGAATATTTCCAAACATCTAAATTAGCTAAAAATTTAGGACATGTTAAAAACTATATTTTCTAGAACTTTAGAAGAGTACTTTTAATATTGGCCGGTTATTTTTCACACAGCGACGTTAACTAGTAATATCCCCATACTTTTAACGTAGGGCTATTTGTAGAGGTCACGCGTCCATGGGAAAGAGCACTGTGTATTGTGTATAGGAAAACGGACAGTAACTGCAGTATGACGAGCGCAATGAGCGGTCCTAAGGGAGTGTTCATTAATACGTTGGTAGGGGGGCAGGTCTTCCTCATTTTTTTTGCTCGAAAACTTTTTGACCCCCCCCTTGATGGACCGCTAAACTTTTTGCCCCCCCTCTTTTGACAGACAAAACTTTTTTGACCCCCCCATTATCGTATAACAAACATACTTCGTAGTGTTGTTTCCAGTGGTGTGGTATCTGGGTCACATGTCATTGAGGGAGGCAAATGTGTGAAACATTCCCGGTGGGACAATTGCGCATGAAATAGGCCTACAAGCACAAGGAAATTTTCATTTTATACTTAATTTAGATTTGTCCTAAATCAGGGTGTTTATCTGATTTTACAGGGATAAATGAAATTGAGGATTTATTTGGAGGTTCATAGGCACATCAGCATAATTTGGATCCGTGGCTATTATGATAGTACAAATGCGCGTGAACTGCGCAAAACATTTGGCCATATTGAAGCTTGAATGGTCAAATATTGTTAGAACTAATTTATGCAAATAGCTAAAATGGTCAAATATGAGATTAATTTGGTCACACATTTATTATGTACACAGGTATCAGTTTTAGCCCCAAAGACCATGGTACCCGGCCTGTGCCCACTCTGCACTGTGGTAAATCTACCCATGGGCCTATGTGTACAAAATAATTTTGCAATGAGAAATAGTAAACTGAAGTGTGCAGTTTACGTACAAAGAAATCCAATTTATTTGCAATATTTTCTTGATTTAGTTGTATTTTTATCAGATTGGTACATAGTCATATTTGTAGCATACTTTGAAGAAATTCTATGATAAAAAGTGCCAGTATTTCTTAGACCAACCCAGATGTTACTGATCATCTTTATTGTTATATTAAATAATAGATATGTGTACACTAATTGCCATCATTTTTTCAAACAAAAGTACTGAAAACCCAAACTTGCCCATGTTAAAAGTGATATAGAGGGTCTCAATGCGCGCGAAGCGCGAGTAAATTTTGGGTTTTGAAGAGGAAAACTTTTTTGACCCCCCTTTCCTACCACCTAAAACTTTTTGGTCCCCCCTCTTTTAATGTCCAAAACTTTTTTGGCCCCCCCTCCTTTTACCAGCCCCCCCCCCTCCCAAAGTATTTCTGAACACTCCCTAAGATTAGCTTATAGTAATTTGGGGGCTAATTTGAGCATTTTTTAAATGCACCAGAATATGTATTGGGCTGGTTATTATGCCGGAGGTTAAGCAATGAATGATAGAGGTTTCTTTAAGGGTTTGAGAAATTAATTTAACTTACAAATCCCCGGCAGATCAGTGCCGTAGCTATTGGGAAAAGCGTAGAAACTACCCCTGTGAGAACCCTTCCCTGGCCCCCCCCATGTGATGTTGGTCTCCCGGTAATTTTGCATTTTTGCGATCCTTTTTGTACTTTTTGGCCCATTTTAACCATTTTCGTAAAACGTTTTCTTGAAACGGAGTGTACCGAATAAAACATTTTTGATAGTTGTCCGATGTGTGTTCGTATTGTTCTGTATAATTATATTTCCTAGGTTTGTTCGTTATTCTTTTGTTTATATGCTGCAGGTCTTCGGGGGTTTCTGGCACTGGCGACGAATGTATTACTGAAATTTTCCTGAAACTTGCCTCCCCTGACTCCCCAATTCTGAAAAAGTCCTGGTTATACCACTGCGACAGATTATTGAAATAGGGGAATCTTATTCACTTCTTACAGCAATGCCTCTGTTTATCCCTTGGCGTCTGTTTATTTTTCTCTATTTTTATCACATATTTATTAAACTTTTCTTCTTTTAATAAAATTTAGACTTTTATGTAAGACATTGTGTTTTCTATAATCAATCATAACGCTCAGTCCAAATTATCTCGAGTCTCACATGTTTTTCTTGGCATCATTATCCTATGTCTTGTAACCACGGTAACTATTAAAACCTGTATGAACAAGCCTCTCCATTTTAAGATTGCTTTCTTTGAATTGGAAATGATTGACCATCATAGGCTACTCGTACCACAGAGGAAGTAAATAAATCCGCTCAGGGAAACAACGCTCTACAAAGTCTGTCAATTTCAATGTCATGTGATCCGCATTTTTAGCTGCGGGTAGCAGCTCTATAAGTCACCATGTCTCTCCGTCTGTTAGTCCGTCCGTCCATCCGTCCATCCGTCCGTCTGTTAGTCCGTTAGTAACAAACGCTAAAAAATGCTGTTACGTCTACATTGTGTGTCGCATGGCTATGATACTTGGTGAGGGGGAGGGCCTATACCGGCCCCATACTGGAAAAGAGTTTCGTCCCGAAATTTGGGAAAATGAGGGAAATTGAGGAAAGTTAAGGGAAATTGAAGAGAATTACGGGAAATTGGGATTTTTTAAAGAGAATTAAGGAAATTGACCGAATTTTTTTTTTTTGAAATTTTTTTTCGAAATTTTTTTCGAAATTTTTTTCGAAATTTTTTTTCCGATTTTTTTTTTTTTTTCCGAAATTTTTTTTTCCGAACTTTTTTTTTCCGAAATTTTTTTTTCCGAAATTTTTTTTCGAAATTTTTTTTTCGAAATTTTTTTCGAAATTTTTTTTTCGAAATTTTTTTCCGATTTTTTTTTTTTTCCCGAAATTTTTTTTTTTTCGAATTTTTTTTTTTCCGAAATTTTTTTTTTTCCGAAATTTTTTTTTCGAAATTTTTTTTTGAAATTTTTTTTTCCGAAATTTTTTTCCAAAATTTTTTTTGAAATTTTTTATGTCGAAATCGGTGTCCGAACACTTTTGATGTCAAGACGCTTTGTCCCCGAAAATCGTTTGGCCATCAAAAGTGTCGAAATCAGTTTCGAACACTTTGATGTCAAGACGCTTTCTTCCCGAAAATCGTTTGGCCATCAAAAGTGTCCGAAATCCGATTCCGAACACTTTTGATGTCAAGACGCTTTGTCCCCGAAAATCGTTTGGGCATCAAAAGTGTCCGAAATCGGTGTCCGAACACTTTTGATGTCAAGACGCTTTTTCCCCGAAAATCGTTTGGCCATCAAAAGTGTCCGAAATCGGTTTCCGAACACTTTTGATGTCAAGACGCTTTGTCCCCGAAAATCGTTTGGGCATCAAAAGTGTCGAAATCGGTTTCGAACACTTTGATGTCAAGACGCTTTGTCCCCGAAAATCGTTTGGGCATCAAAAGTGTCGAAATCGGTTTCCGAACACTTTTGATGTCAAGACGCTTTGTCCCCGAAAATCGTTTGGGCATCAAAAGTGTCGAAATCGGTTTCGAACACTTTGATGTCAAGACGCTTTCTTCCCGAAAATCGTTTGGGCATCAAAAGTGTCCGAAATCCGATTCCGAACACTTTTGATGTCAAGACGCTTTCTTCCCGAAAATCGTTTGGGCATCAAAAGTGTCCGAAATCGGTTTCAGGTTTCGATTCTGGACACTTTTGATGTCAAGACACTTTTTTCCTGAAAATCGTTTGGACATTGAAAGTGTCTGAAATCGGTTTTTGAACAGTTTTGATGTCAAGACGCTTTTCCCCCTGAAAACCGTTCCTTATTATTTCCAGATGAAAGGTTAAGCTCACAAAACGAATTAAAGGGGAAATTACACAATTTCCAGAATTTTTCTGAAATATGTTTGGATGGAAATACAACAAAGGCCTTAATGTGTGGTAATATCCCCCTCACAATTAAATTAATATTTATTATTTATTAAACAAAGTAAGCAATTCAATTGTCAAACCATACTACACATTGTTGTCAAAGACGCTGTTGACATTATTATAAGATGAGTGCCCTCAATGGTTGAGCTCACACTTGATCTTGGAACTTTATCATGTCTGAGGTCAACAGCCAGGGGTCAGCAGGAGGAGTGCATCTTGACCCTGGGGATCCTGAACCTACTGCACATATGACTACATTAGCTGAAATGGTGTAGATGCTTATTGACCGTTCTCCAGTTTTGTTGCCTCACAACTAGATGTCCACAGGTATGTGATATATTTAATTATGTTCAAAAGTATAATGACTTAAAGAGAGATGATTGAGAACAATATCTTCTGAGAGTCTGAGAGATCAATATAAATAGGGGAATTTGTGAATTTGCTGATGCTAAATTCAAAGCTGACACTGTCATGAATGTGACACATATGTACATGCATGGCATTAACATGTGCTCTCTCTCCACTTCATGCTTTAATAGCTACATTATACTTTCTTGGCTTGAAACTCTTTTAGATACATGTACATTAACTCCTGAAGCCAAAAGTATGATTTTTCAATCAAATGTATTAATGTTACCAAGTAATATTTTAGGCCTATAATCACAGACTGTAGACTGTGCATGTGGAAGTGTAAACACACACTTTGGTGCTGTGTATGATTTGTGCACAAAATGTTGCTAAAGCAGTGCTGGGTGGATTGACCCACTGTGATTGACCACATGGGGAGCTCAACCTTGGTTTTTCTACCAAAACCAACATGGATTACAGTCTATGCTATAATAAGGCCCAAAAAAAGTTTTCCTTGGTGTAATCATCATACTTCATGATAAGAATATTGTACACAAACACAAAGATATTACTCAAAAAACATTTAAAGCATGCTTTATTTTTAATGTTCAACACTGTAGTAAGGTCATGTACAATAAGTACCGGTAAAGTGTTTCTCATCCTGACTTTTCCATAATTTGGTGAGGGAGGTCCTTATTATTTATTATTTTTCAAAACTTAACTATATTTATTTCTATGTAAAATTCATATTCCCTAAAGCTTTGTTGACACATCCTAAAAATGGAGAGCCCCTTATAATGTTTTGTTATTTAATCATTGCTCTATCTGGGGCTCTACCCCTAGCTTGAAAAAAGTGTGTGAAATGTTAGTAATAATAATATTATAAGTATTAATGATCAGCAAGCACTTCTAAATTAGCATTTGTTTACATCACAACAGTTTCAGAAACAAAGTTATGAAGCAAATAATAAATATAACAAAAATATTTCAAAATCTTAAAAAATCAATGAGGGAGGAGATGAGAAACACATTATTGTTTGTATTTGGCCTAACTGATAGGCCCTAAGCATAATGCATGTAACCACACTGGTCCCTGGATCTGGACATCCCAAGATAATGCTCAGTGTATGCACAACATTTAGTGACCTTAACCCTGTACTTCCCAGAGCCTATATAGCTGTTACTTTCTTAATCAGGGAAACCTATTTCAATACAACTTTCATAATACTAAATAATTTACACAATTTTTTATATTTGGATTTTTTTGGATGGATTTACCCTTCTGGCATTATTTTAAGATAAGGGCCCTCAAGGTTTAAAGTCACCAAATTAATTAAAGTTTTGAATGCTCCCTTTGGTGGAGGCATCGCTGTCGATGCTGTGCGTCAAATACCCGTCGACCGAGAACCGCCGTCCTCTAGTTGAGCATTCACAGGGTATTGGACAAGTTCAACATCATCCCCATACTTTTCTCAAAATATGTATCATTTGCAGTGTTGGTAATATATAAAATAGTCGATGACACACTTTCTCATGTTCCTCAAGAATGCAAACACACTTGCAAGTAGGCCTAAGGTTTGGGATTTGTAACAGATATCAGTCAAGGATTCTTATTAGCTGAAATTCTTAATTTTGATAGAGGTGACCAGGAGATGAGGCTGTTGATCATGAATTGCCCCTTTAAGATAGCATGCAAACTTTCATACTCACATGTTTAGATGGAATACTGCTTGTGTTTATCAATTGAATGCCTTCATTTGATGATAGTTTCACATTTAGCTAGTTCTTAAGAATACTGCTTATCTGTTTATTGAATGCCTTCATTTCAGATGTACTTCATAACAACATTTGATACCCAGATTTAACACAATTTGTATGGTGGCAAAGAAACTCAAACCAGATGTAAAGACCAATGACATTACATACATGGTGTATTAGACTCAAAAGGTAAAAGAGACATGGGTAGGGGTGTGTTATTGATGGGTTATCCCAAGTATTTTCACTTGCATTCAATACATCGTTCCACGCGTACATGTTATGTTTAATACAAAACCTTAAAAGGTTCATGTAGTCAGAATGTCTTATCATGACCAATATCATTTCAGGGTAGCTTAAACATAAATAATTGTAACTCATTTGTAAGGTGATGATAAAACATGTGAAAAAATCCAGGTTTGCAGAACAATGTGTTCATGTCACACTTCTACCACAATGTTCTTCAATGTAACACTGCTAAAGTGGTCTTTTTACGATTGTTTTGTGTCATGTCCTATCACTACTCCAAACATTTGAGATACCATACTACATTTGACATGCAATGTGGTCAAATGACAACAGGAACTATGTCATTATATTGCATTGGTAGAAAGAGTAAAAGCAAATCGTGACCTCTCCATTTGACCTATCACCTATGCTTATGGGAGTCCAATGTCACAATAGGAGATAAACATGGTCAAATGGCAAAAGTAACTATACCATTATGTTGCCCTTGGTAAAACATTTACAACGAAGACCTCTCCATGTAATGGTGACGAGATCAAAGGTTCATGAGGGGTAGGGGTCATCAAACTAAGACATAGGCCAAATTACCGTTAAATACACCATAATGTTGCCATTTTTTAAACATTTAAAAAAAAGTTAAGGGCGACCTCTCCATGTGATCTACGGTGAAGGGGTCAAAGGTCAAAATAAGGATCAAACTTAAACATAGTCAAATGACACACATAGCTATACCCTATGTTGAAGAGGGTCAAAGGTCAAAATATGAAATGACAAACATAGCTATACAACAATTTTAAAAAAGTAAATGGTGACATTTCCATGTGGCCTATGTGGTTACAGGATCACAGGTTGAACTAGGGGTCAAACTTAAGGGGCTGTGCAATAATTATTGTCCCCCCTGTGGATGAAATCAAAATCGCTTGCCAAAATTGCTGCCCCCCCTCTCGGCTGGCCAAAAAATCCATGCCCCCCCCTTCGGCACATGCCATTTTCTAGGGAACCCAATTGCGAAAACTGAAGTTGTCTATATATATCATGCAAGCGTAGCCAGCAGGAAATTTTGCATATTTGAACATTTCCGTACCATTTTCCTAAGCGATTTTAAACCGTATTTTTAAAACCGTATCACAGCGATGCGTGCCAAAATTGCTAGCCCCCCCTTTTGACTGGCAAAATTGCTTGCCCCCTTTTGACTTGCCAAAACAATGAAGCCCCCCCCAAAAAAAATTCTCCACGGGGGGGGGGAACATAATTATTGCACAGCCCCTTAAAATATAAGCAAATAACAGAAGCAGAGCACTTGGTAAATCATTAAAGAATGTCAATGTTGACCTCTCTATGCGACCCCCGGAAAGGGTCAAATGTCAAAACATCCAAGATGTTTCTGATCGGCCTGTTTGTTTGCTTTTATTTCTTGTCTTGCCTAAATCTGTGCTTAGACTTAGTTATCACTTTTCTGTCTGTCTGTCTGTTTGTCCATCTGCCTTTTCTTGTAAACAACCCTGTGGATGAGTTATCTCATGATCCATACTGTTGCCACTTGGCGATACTTGTCATAAACAAACATTCATTTGCATTTAACAGATTTCTTTTTTTGTTTTTCAGGTTCTTTCATCACCTGCAAGAACTACTCATACAGTGAAGGTAATAACTGTAAAATATTACAATAATATACTGTATGAAGCCGACTGTGACTTGGATTTGAAAGATGCACTTCTTAAAACTAAAGAATGGTGTGGATATCTCCACCAGCAACATCTGCTACCTGAATAGTGCTCTCAATGCACTCTTTGCCATTACAGAACTCAGAGAAATGTTAAAACAGGGTTTCTTTAAGTTACCAGAAGAAGCAAATAGATATATGCCGATTTGCCAGGAACTGGCCAGCCTATTTGTATCAGCCGACTTGAACACTGTACAGTCTGCTGCCAACTTGAGGCTGCTGTTGCATCAAAGCACTGGGAAAGCTTTCTATGGTAATGCCACCCAACAAGATGCTAATGAGGCCTTCACTGACCTTATCCATCAGATTCAACAGGAAATTTCGCCTGACAATTGGGAGGCTCAACTAGTTCTCAATGATTTCCTTGCTACTGAGAAACTTGAGAGGTTTTTCAAAAACACTGTAAATGGAACTTGTAGCAAATGTGGTAATGTACTCAGGCCACATGTGGTACATTTCAATGGTTTGGCTTTGGCACTGCCTGTAACACAAAATGTTATTCCTGTCCATTCGCTAATTCAAAAAGAATTCTCCCAAGATGATTCTCATGCTGAGCAGAGATGTCCAACCTGTTGTCGACATGATTCTTGCCCTGGGACTGATGTATTATGTCAAAACCAACCAACCTATTCTGTAAAAACATTGTTGACAAGCCCAAATATTCTTTCTCTACAAATCAATAGGTACAAGGGAAGTAGCCAGAAAAACAAGTCAAGTGTTCATTTGAATACTGTTCTTGATTTGGGCCAACATGGACTATATCACCTTGCTTCCATCATTGCACACAGAGGAGAAACAATAAACTCTGGTCATTACATAGCCTATGTGAAGAAAGGTGAGGAGTGGTATCTTATTGATGATGACAAAGTAAGTGTATCCAGCGAAGACAATGCTGTTAACGGGCCATTAAGCTCACTAGCAGTTTATGTTAAATTGATGAAACCAACGGATGAATTCATCCCTACCAATGAATGGCAAACCATCAGAAACCGCATGATTCCTGCTGGAGTAGAGATTATGACCAGTCAGTGGACTGGCAGAAACTATGCCAAGCTGCCTAGCCAACAACCTCCCTCCGATCTAGTTCATGCTACTTCGCCAGATCATGGCAAGGACAAAACAGTTGAAACTCCCTTTCCAGGTCATCAACAACTAGAGACAAGAAAGGAATCATCAAATCATCATATCTGTCCAACTTGTAACAATGAGTTTGAATCATTGCCTAGCCACTACAAAGAAAACATTGCCTGTCAAGAAGCCAATCAAATTAAGGACAACCAACATATGCCTCGGAGAAGTAAGAGATTTGCAGATGTGGATACTCAGTCCATAAAACCATCTAAAGCCAAGATCCCAAGGACATCTCTTTATTCCAAGTCAAAGTCACACAAACAAAAAGAGGTGCAAGAGAGCTTCACAAAGGTTGGGCAAACACATCAAGAAACAATCTTTCCTGATAATCATGACTTGCAAACTGAAAATCCTCCACACATTGATATGGACCTGTTAATTTGTAAAGGATGTTCCAAGAGATTCAAAAGGCTTTTGACACATTTGAACCAAAAGCATGAGTGTGCAGTGTTATATGACATGGCATCAATGAAAACTTCAACAAAGGAGCGTGTGAAACAGTTCCGACAAAAGCAAACTCAACAACAGCAACGTGCAATCAAAGACAAAGCTCAGAATCAGATGCGAGTATACAGAGATGCACAAAGCCCTGAAGAAAAAAGGAAACGGACTGAGAAAGACAAGCATAGAAAGAAAGAATGTAGAGCTGCACACACA
Source organism: Amphiura filiformis (assembly GCF_039555335.1). NCBI lineage: Eukaryota > Metazoa > Echinodermata > Ophiuroidea > Amphilepidida > Amphiuridae > Amphiura > Amphiura filiformis. The sequence goes on along the minus strand of NW_027305486.1, from coordinate 374,866 downwards.
CCAGAAGAGAAAGAGAAAAACAAGGACAAAGCTCAAGCTGGGATGAGAAATCACAGAGATGCACAAAGCCCTGAAGACAAAAGGAAAGGAAAAGAGAAAGACAAGCATAGAAAGAAAGAATGCAGAGATGCACAAAGCCCTGCAGACAAAGGGAAAGGAAAAGAGAAAGACAAGCATAGGAAGAAAGAATGCAGAGATGCACAAAGCCCTGAAGACAAAAGGAAAGGAAAAGAGAAAGACAAGCATAGGAAGAAAGAATGCAGAGATGCACAAAGCCCTGAAGACAAAAGGAAAGGAAAGAGAAAGACAAGCATAGGAAGAAAGAATGCAGAGATGCACAAAGCCCTGAAGACAAAGGGAAAGGAAAAGAGAAAGACAAGCATAGGAAGAAAGAATGCAGAGATGCACAAAGCCCTGAAGACAAAAGGAAAGGAAAAGAGAAAGACAAGCATAGGAAGAAAGAATGCAGAGATGCACAAAGCCCTGAAGACAAAAGGAAAGGAAAAGAGAAAGACAAGCATAGGAAGAAAGAATGCAGAGATGCACAAAGCCCTGAAGACAAAAGGAAAGGACAAGAGAAAGACAAGCATAAAAAGACAGAGTTTAGAGCTACACAAACTCCAGAAGAAAAAGGCAAAGACAAGAACAAAGCTAAGATTGGAATGAGAAAACACAGAGATGCACAAAGCCCTGAAGACAAAAGGAAAGGAAAAGAGAAAGACAAGCATACAAAGACAGAGTTTAGAGCTACACAAACTCCAGAACTGAAACAGAAAGTGAAAGAGGCAGATAGAGAGAGAAAGAAAGACACATATTGGATAAACCTTGCTCAAGACCTGGATTACAAGAAAACTGTTGCCCAAAGGAAGTTTCAGTGGCGGGCCAAAGCCTTTGCAACAGAAGAAGCGAGAATAAAGGCATTCAAAGAATCAGTCAAATATTCATGCATTTATGAATGTGTCTGTTGTCATCGGCAGTGCTTCAACAATCAAGTTGTTGAACTGCAGCAGGGATTCAAAGAAGCATTAAATTCTGGATATGCAGACCTCTATGAAAAAGCAATTGCTGATGAAACTCTGACCATGGAAGTGAATGGGAAGCGACATCTTTGTCTATACTGCAAAGGGTACCTCTTTAAAGGCAAGATGTCCCCATTATCGCATAAGAATAATCTGGAAATATTTTCTCCCAATGAATCTGAAGAAAGTCTGAATTTGACAGAGATGGAACAGTGTATGATAGCCAAAGCATTGCTTTTCATGAAGGTTCACAAATTGCCAAAATCTCGATGGAAGGCTGTCAAAGATAAACTTGTGTACATTTCAATATTGAAAGAAGACATTATCAACACACTGCAATCTCTCCCCCGAACACCTGCAGAAGCTGGGATTTTGCCAGTCCTTTTCAAAAGAATGAGGAAGCTCAAAAATTATCATTTAGCTGAATATATAAATGTTGAGAAAGTCAAAAAAGCTTTGCAACTACTGAAAAAAAAGGGACATCCTCTGTACCAGGATTTTGATGAGCATGAACTGGACTCATTTGAGGCTCGTTGCAAAGAAAATGATTTGGATGGCTTTCATTTACTTTTTCCTGACAATGAAGAAGATGCGTTGAATGAAGAAGATGAGTTGAATGAAGAAGATGAGTTGAATGAAGAAGACAATGATGATCCTGCAAAAGAAAATGAAACAATGAGCGAACAGGTGGAAGCTTATGAAAAGGGTGATGCTAATATTGATGAACAAGACATTGATGACAAAGAAATGGAGGAATATCTCACCAAGGACCCTGTTGCAAAGCATCAGTTCGAGTACAACAGACACACATTTTTCAGTAATGATGCCCTGAAATCAACCACAAGGATACTGAACAAATCAACCAGTCCTATGTGATTGCCCCTGGTGAAGGCAAACAACCAGTTGATATATTGAAAGATCCCCAATGGGACATGAAGAGCCACCCTTGTTTGGATCCTACTGGAGAGAATTCCTTAAATGCAAACAGACACATGAAAATAACATCACAACAATATTTTCAACAAAGGCTGTTTAATAAGAACAACAGGTATGCCAAATCTCCTTCTTATTTGTTCTCTGCGGTCCAGTATTTTGAGACTATGCAGCTAGCACGGAATATCAATATATCTTTCCGAAGAGGTAAAGCCACTGAAACTGAGAGTGGGAGCTTGTGCTACACATTAGAAGACAGCTGCAGTGTTCTTGACAACATTAAGAGCACTCAAGGTTCTGGCAAAAGAAGAAATATGAATTCCTTGCCAAACTTGAAAACTTAGGCCCAGTCCAGCTCTTTTTCACTCTGTCATGTGGAGATACCAGGTATAATGAAAATTACACTGCAGCTCTCACAAAACTGGGGTTCAACATCAGATATGAAACAGATGCAGAAAATAACCAGGATATAATTCACATTCAATATGATGGTGAATGGGTCACCCTTGAAGAATTTAAAAAAGAGAAAATGACAGAGTCTCAAAGTGAGTTTATCCGGCAGAATATTCTTCTGGCCACAAGAAATTTCAATCAAAGGGTCAAGAACTTTGTCAAGACTATCATCATGAAATGTGATATGAAAGTCTTGTACTACAACTACCGTGTGGAATTTCAGCTCCGTGGAGCTGCTCATATTCATGGGGTTCTCTGGCTGAATATGGATGCTCTTGAGAAGGATAAGAAACTCAAACTGGAAGGTTTGAAGGATGCATTCAACTTGATCTACAGTCAACAGAACTTGGATGAAGAAAAGTACAATGGAGAGCCCAGGAAAGCTATTGAAAAGTTTGCTGATCAGTTCATCTCAGTTTCTTTGAATAAAGAAGATAAAGGTTCAGATAAAGAGGCAGCAGAAATAGTTGAAGAAGTGAATGTCCATCACCACACAAGGGCCTGCAGAAAGTATCACACAAAATGCAGGTTTGGTTATCAAAGTATCCATCCAGGAAGACCATACTGGTTCAACCAGCCAACGTCATTGAAAGCGACCCCAAAGCAAAGGAAACCAAACTTCTGAAGTCCAAATCTGTGTTGAAAATGGTAAAAGATGTTCTTGAAGATGAAGAACGGATGAAAGATATTATCAGTATGAAGCAATTTGAAGGAAAAGTTCTTACAACCGATGATCAACGACTCTATGTCTTACTCACAGTAGCCAAACTTCCTCAATTCCTACAAACTACTGCTACGTTTGACAATCCTGAACCTTTGCTTGAGGCATATGAAGAACAATTGAAGATTAGTTCCAGTGGCTACACAGTCATCCATAAGAGAACTGTTGTTGAAACTATGGTCAACAACTACAATCGAGAATGGATCAAAGCATGGAATGCAAATCTTGATCTGCAACTTACATTAGATCACTTTGCCATTGTTACATACATAACAGACTATTATTCAAAGGATGAGTCAGGAACCATGGAGTTCATAAAGGCAGCACTGAAGGATAATGCAAACAAAAGCCTGAAAGAGAGATTAATTATAGCAAAGAATGTTTTTCAAACACACAGACAAATTGGTGAAGCTGAGGCATTCTACAAGCTTATTCCGTCCTTTCACCTCAGTGATTCAAATCGTGGAGTCATTTATGTCAACACAGGCTTCAAAAGCCAACGAAGTCGATTTTTAAAGCTTTTGACTCCACAAGAAGCAAAGGGGGTGGATCCAACAAAATTGGTGACAATTAACAGCAAAGCAGATAATATCTATGTTGAGTCAACTTCACTTGATGACAGATATGAAGAGAGGCCACCAGAAATTGAAGATATGTCCATGGCTCAATTTTGCAAGAGATACACCAAATGCGGTCCATCCGCTACGAGTTCATCCAAAGAAATTGATCCAACAAAAACAGCTGAACAACCAACTTGGGTTCAATCAGGTCATCAAAACTTGGAGGATAATGACATAATTGCAGCTGAACACAAAAAGCGAAGATGTTTGCCAAAGTTAATAACACTGGTTTCAGGTGATAAAATGAGACTGAAAACACCTCTGGCACTGAGATTCCATAAATACAAAGAGCTGAAAGAACCGCACCAGTTTTACTATTCACAACTGAGACTGTCTCATCCCCACAGAGCTACTGATGCACAGCATTGGGAAGAAAATGAAGAATTCTGTAAAACCGAATACACCCAGAATATCAGCCATATCAATTATGTTAGATCAGTTGTGATGAAATATTTGGATGAAATTCAAGCAGCCCAAGAGACCGCAAGAGAAGAACTCCAGGAGGCAACTGCTGCTGAACTAGATTCGACCATGGAACAGGAGAATGATGACTGCCAGTTTGAAGGAGTGCAAGTCCCAGATGAATTTATAGCTCCTGACCCAGGTCCAGTGGATGAATTGCCAAAGAGCAGGGACTACTACAGAAAAATTGAAGTTCAGGCAGATGATGATCTCTGTTATGCCACCCGGCAACTTGATCCACATCAGCGGTCTGTCCTTGACTTAGTAATTTCGTATGCCAAGTCCTTGAAGAAAGCACGCCACAAGGGAACTTTGTCATCGGGAAAGCCCCCTCTTCTGGTTGTCCATGGAGGGGCTGGAGCTGGCAAATCTTTTCTCATCAATCTTCTCTCCCAATGGATTGAAAAGACATTGAGATGTGAAGGTGACAACCCAGCCCACCCTTATGTCATCAAAGCTGCATTTACAGGCAATGCAGCAGCCAACATTGAAGGCCAAACTCTCCACAATGCATTTGGTTTCAGTTTCAGCAATGATTTTTACTCATTGTCAGACAAACAAAGGGATGACAAAAGAGAAACTCTGGCTAACCTGATGTTTGTTATCATTGATGAATTCAGCATGATAAAGTCAGATATGCTTTATCAACTTCATCTGCGCCTCCAAGAAGTAAAACAGCGGGATGATGTAAGTTTCTGATCCTGCAGCATTATCATGTTTGGTGATTTAATGCAACTGAAACCGTGCATGGGCAGATATACTTTCCAGGAACCAAAAAATCCAAAATTTGCCCTATCCTACCACTGCCAATCACTCTGGTCTGAGTTTCAGCATGTGAACCTTACCATTAATCACAGACAGGGTGAAGATCAAATCTATGCAAATGTATTGAACAGAATTCGTATTGGTCAACACACAGATGAGGATATTAAACTTCTGAAGACAAGAGTATTCCCCAAACAGCACCCTGACATTCCCTTAGATTCCCTTCATGTGTCTGCCACCAACGAGGAAGTCAATAAAACTAATCAGCATCGCCTGGAGCTTATGAATGGAGAAGTACTCAATATTCATGCTGTTAGCAAACATTCAACAGTCAAGAACTTTAAGCCACATAGAATTGATACTTCAGGCTGCATCAAGAACACACCACTTCAAAACATTTTGCAGTTGAAAATTGGAGCTACAGTCATGCTAACATACAATGTTGATACCTGCGACTTATTGACAAATGGAGCGATTGGAAAAGTTGTAGCATTTGATATTAGAGAAGACCATGTGAAAAAAATTTTGGTTCAATTTTCAGATGACAAAATAGGACGACTTTGTAGAAATACCAACAAGAACTATCTCAAGCGTTTTCCAAACCTTCCTTTGGCAACACCTATTGACAAACTTGAATTCAGGTATAGTGTCTCCTCTAAGAGTTACTCTGCTTCATCATCAGCTACAGCTATTCAATTTCCTTTGAAATTAGCCTTTGCAGCTACAGCTCACAAAATCCAAGGAATAACTGTGAAGAAACCCGACACACTTGTTGTTGACTTAACACACATCTTTGAAAATGCCCAAGCATATGTCATGTTGAGCAGAGTCCAGGAACTGAGCCAACTATTCATTATTGGTGACATCCCTAAAGACAAAATATGTCACTCCAAAGATGCTCTGGATGAGCTCACCAGGGTAAATGTTCAAGAGGAACCATCTCAGTCCAACGATGACAAAAACGTGTTACTCAAAGTTGCCTCTCTCAACATTCGTTCGATCAAAAAACACATGCCAGACTTACTGCATGAGCCACTTTTAGCAGGAACAAATGTTATTTGCCTCTCTGAAACGTGGCTCAACCCTGGGAATGACATATCGCCCTTTCAGCTTGAAAACTACAATTCTCACTTCAACTCTGTTGGAAAAGGGAAAGGACTTGCTGTTTACTATGACAACAAGTTTTTTGACCCAGTGGACATTAAACATGCAGATTATCAAGTGACCAAAGTTTCTTCAGAAGAAATTGATGTTATCTGTGTCTACAGATCACAGTCAGAGAGAAATTGTTTACTGCATGATTTGATGCCCATCATAGATGTTGCAAAGAAAACTGTTATTTGTGGTGATTTCAATTTGGACTTTCCATCAAGCCAAAACAGTCCTTTGATACAGTCATTGACCCAACAATACTTTCATCAACTTGTTGATTTCCCTACTCATGAAGCCGGAAATATGATTGACCATATTTACATTTCTAGCAGTATTTCAGATGCCTCTATTCACAGCATCTGTCCCTATTACTCAGACCATGATTTCATAACACTTCTTTTGAAATAATGAGAGTGTCTGAAGATGGAGATTACAGCCACAATTGAAGTGTATACTACGTTGCAAGTTCCACTGACTACTTGTACTGCTACCAGCTTCTGGAAGTCAAGGAAGACAATGTCCCCTTCAACAAAGATAATGAAGGACTAAAAAAGAATAAGTGCTTGTAACCATCAATTTTCTGGTGATCCAGTCTCCCAAATAGTTCAAACATGTTACCTCCGACTCTACACCACAAACTCTAACACTGCGATAGTCATCTTCCCAATAGTGTCTGAATCTCTACTGCACCCAAACTAATATGCCTCCCAATACCAGCATTGGGATTCACACACCCCTGCAACATCTGATCATATGCACCCAAGACAACACGCAACCCTACTGGAACTAAGACATGACATTCCATATGAGTGTGACCTGAAACACCACAAGAATCTTGACTACAACTATGTCTGTAGCATCCCTACACAAAGTCGCAGGCTCTACCGTTTCTTGAAATTTGTCCACTTGGTTAATTTGAAACCTGCTATTGAACATATGGCGTGTATGTATATGAAACTTCAAGACAACACTGAGTCCTCTCACTGTGAAGGTTAATACACTGTATTAAAAACAATTGCTAAACTGACTTGGTTTGGACAAATCTTGTCTCACTAAAAAAGAACTTGCATTTGTACGTTTACTTGAACTGTTTCGCTTCCATTTCATGCTTGTAAACTTCTGCTACGCCACCACATCATGTGTACTTTTTCAAATGTTCTGCATTTCAACTTTTGCTATTGGTAAGTTTTAATGTTTTTCCAATTTGCATTATTTTAAGATGAGCGCCCTCAAGGGTTAAGCTCACAAAATGACTTTAAGGGGTATTACCGTATTCGACGTAATAAGCTCCCCTCCCCTAATAAGCGCCCCCTACTCGCTTTAACGACTTGTCTCAAATTAAGCGCCTTCTTCCAATCCACTTGTAGCATAAACATTCAAAATATTAGTTCAATAGCAATGTTGTAGTTGCTGTGGCCCGTGTACTTTGATTTTTTCATGGTGAACAGGATTGTTTTACATCGAAAATGTCTAGTTTGATTTACAAAATTTGGTAGTTATTAAGCACCCCCTTTTCATGATTTTCCTAAGCGCCCAGAGCATTTATTACATCGAATACGGTACACGTTTTTCAAAATGTTTCTGAATTTTTCAAATTTTGATTTTTTCTTGTGGATGGAAATACCCTTTCTGGCATTATTTTAAGATGAGCGCCCTCAAAGGTTAAGCTCACAGAGGGGTTACAGGTCAAAATAGGGGTCAAACTTAAACCTGCTTCAAAGACACCATCACTGCAAAATTGAATTCCTTGTCCCGCAGCGACCGCTACGGATCCGACGGTACTTGTTTATTCAAGGACAGATTAAAGCGCTTTAAATTGATGAGAATAATGTTTTGCTTGCTTGCAAGCCTGGCAAAGAATTAATTATCCAAGACGGGAAATTTATTTGAGTCATACGTCTCTCTTGTATTCATTGATTCGAAGAATGATTACCAAACCTTTGAGACAAAAAATGGAAAAAGCTGCCATTTTCAGTTGTTAACAAGAAGACGGGAAAAATTGATCCCGACTTCAATTTTTCCCGTCTTCTTGTTAACAACTGAAAATGGCAGCTTTTTCCATTAACAAAATGGCCACAATATTCTTTAATTCTCGCTATTCGCAATAAGGGCGCCGCCAGCGGATTTGCGATGTAATCGTGATGTATCATGGGAAAAGGTCGACATCAAGTCCGCGCAATACGAATATTACCATGCTATTACATAGGAACACGTGACAATATTTTTAGTTTGTCAATATAACGGTATTACCCCGGGTATTACACGCAAATCGATAGAGAAAAAATTAATTGTGCACATTTCAAATCACATTATTAAGTATTATTGAGTATCGATTCGCGTGTAACACCTTTATTTTGACAAACTAAAAAATATTGTCACGTGTTCCTATGTAATAGCATGGTAATATTCGTATTGCGCGGACTTGGATGTCGACCTTTTCCCATGATACATCACGATTACATCGCAAACCGCTGGCGGCGCCTCTTATTGCGAATAGCGAGAATTGTGTCCTTTTTTGTCTCAAAGGTCTGGTAATCATTCTTCGCTTTGAGTTTTGTTTATTTGAATCACGCCCTCACATTTGAATCACTCCCGAAACCCCACAATCCCGCACACCACGTTCCCCACAAATTATCAGTAAACACAACACACCCAGTAGCGTAGCCAGCGGTGGGGCAGGTGGGGCAGAGTGCCCCCCTGACAAAAAATGAAAGAAAAAAGTGCCTCTCTGAGCAAAAGAAAAGAAAAGGGGCAAGGAATTACCCTTTTCTACCGTAATTCAGCCCGATCATTGGCCAAAATAGTGTAAAATGCGAAAATTTTGCGCACTACGCGCGCACATTGTAAATATAAAGCCCATTTCCATCCTGAATGGACAAAAATAGTGTAAAATACCAAATTTTTGCGCGCTACGCGCCCACATCGTCCATGTATTGTATGATGCAACTGTAATTTATTCGTCTGTGCCCCTAGACTACCCCGTAGTCCACTTGCCCATTGTGCATACTCTGGATATTGTATTTAAGCTTAAAACTCTGATTTAATTAATGTTTGCACAATTGATAGATTTTCACATCTGATCTTTTCAGTCACCCTACTCCCTCTGTTTGCTAGCTTCCCAAGTGGACTACTGACTTTGGATTGCGGGTTACATGCTTAACACGGCTGTCTATGAGCTTCTATGGATGAGATTGTCGGAAATCTGGCCTAATAAAATTGGCCATGATGTAATGCATCTTTAAATGGATGTGGCTTGTGATTGGTCGCCCAGATCTCGTTATGGTTTAAATCCTCCGGATACCTGTCATTACTATTAATAACTGCATGGTACACAAGTATGCGGCCTTTGTGTTGTGCAATTGCATGAACGCGTCAGTAAGTGCATGAGCGCGTCTTGTATTTGCTTGCGGTTAAATTTGATTGATAAACAAGTATGATTCACAGTGTGAGTGTTAGGGACTTTGCCCGTTCAAAATCCCGTTTAAAATTGAAAGTCCATAGTCGATTTTTAACCTGGAATTTCGCGATTAATAAACTGGCAGATTCTAAACAGAATTGTTCAGTATTGAAGTGCCAATACAATTATGACATTATGATATGTTGCATTCAATGATATAAGCCTACGTACACTTTACTTTTACTGTCACTAATATAATTATAGAAACTTTTTCATAACAATTTTATACTAGTATTTTGATGTAATAATATCAGTATAATTTCGAGTTCAACTGAATGCTTTCATCATGATTAACATTAATAACATGCTTTTATTTATCAAAAATCGACTACGGCATAGTCTACTGTGCCACCGAAATTTTATTTTGCCACCCCCCCACCAAAAAAGCTGGCTACGCCCCTGATTACACACCCCAACCGTATGTGGGTTAATGTTGCTTGATTACGAGTGGTTGAAATGATGTGTATGTGGGACGGTGTATATCTTTTTATCTGCCAGTCCGTTTGTCTGCCTTTATATCCCCATGTGTCTGTGTGTTTGTATGTATTATGCTATCTCAAGTGGCTAGATCTTTTCTCGCGTCTCAGATAAACAACAAAAAGTTGGTCGTCGAACCGCTTTAACATCCATGTCAATGTTATAAAGACAATCAATGCTTATATTAACGTATAACATATATGCGGGCATCACCGTCGATTAATCTTATCCGCTTGTCTGCGAAACTCAGCTACCCAGCAAACACAAAACATTTTAAAGAAAACGTTGAATTGTTGGTGTATATAAATGGTATAAAAATGTTTTAATAACATTCCAAAAACATTTTTTAATGCAAAACATTCTAAACAGAAGGTTGCGGGTTCGAACCCTGACGGTGCCTAGCATGCTCTCGTGGAAAATTGAGTTAGCTTGAAGTTGCCCTGGACATCAAGGAACTTACTGCTGATTGTCTCGTTGTAACCCGTACAAAACCTGGGGAGCTGATCCTGGTTTCGATGGTTAATTGTGGAATGTTTAGAGTGTGCGCTTTTGTAGCAGCAAAGTCCCCGATTTGTTGTTAAATGGTTTATGGAATGATGTGGGGCCGTAGTGGTCAGCGACAACCTGTAAAGTGTGCTGAGGCTTGTGGATCAACATCTACTCTAGGCGTTGTGCCTATAGCGCACTATAAATCACTGCGGTTATTTTTTTTTCTTATTTTTTTAGTCATAAAAGTTCTCATTAGTTTGCATTTTTCACGAGACATGAGTCTGTCATCAAAAAGGTTAACACACTTTTAAAAATCTTCTAGAACTGGAGAAAACAAGTTGTTTTTGCATGAGGCTAGACGAAGGGTTAAGGGTTCATACCACTAAATCCGCCTATGAAGCGGTTTCCGGTAAAAGTTTATCACGACTATAGTCCCAACTTTGCATACAAATTGTGCAAAATCGGTGCAATATTAACCATTTTAGTGTTGAAAATTGTGTTTTACTAGAACCTGTGAATGTGATCTCTACTAATTTGAAAAGAAAATGCAAAAATTTGAGTGCTGTTTACGATGAGCGCATGAACACACGAGGTCAAAACGCGGTTAGCAGTCGGACGTAAACACGGGAAAATCGGGCCTTTTTATATAGCGCTAATTTTCTCAAAAAGTAGACGGAAAATGTGTGCCATTTTCAGATATGTTATGCAGAATTTTGTTCTGATTAAGATGATATCAAATATACATTTCAAAGCTAGAGGTAACTCGACTTATGGCTTGAAACGTGACCCCTATTTTGCACGTAAAGTCTATGGAAAGCTATTTTGTGTTATGTGCCCTTAACAATTGCATAACACAGTGCATGATGGGTAATATTACTACTTCAAATTTATTGAATAGATATCAACTTGTACATTGACGGCTACTTGTTGGGTTGTTATTACAAAATGTAAAGGTTGCCATTTTCTTGACAATAAAATATAAATTTTCAAACTGATACGTCCGGATTTTTAATGAGTACTGAGTAGCGCCCATGCAAGAATGACGATTCCATTAATTTGTATGTATAATGTGATATTTTGGATTTTTATTTTCCGTTTGCCAGAGTTCAGAATCTAACACTCCAAGGTAAGCAAAATAAAGATGATAAGCACTGAAAATATGCGTCATTAATTGTAACTGTCTGCATGGTCTACTGGGTCAATGGGTCACAATCGTCAGGTTCGGGTTCAAACCCCGAAGAAGGTAAGTAGCCATACATCTGCTGTCATCATGATTACTATGTAAGTGGGTTTTCTTCAGGTAATATATCAGTTACTAAAAGCAAAATTGTGACAATAAATCCACAAGAGCAAAAGTGCTATTTGCTTTTTTCCCCATAATTTTTACCATCAACGTAGTAGTTTTAGTAGCTAGTCAAGCAAGCTAGTCCAGCAGGCTTGACTAACCAGCCTGACTAGTTTAACGCTAGCCAGGCAGCTGCCTGACTAGTATAGAATTGCCTAACGTTATGATAGTCAAATGGGCTTCAGCCTAATGTTAGTCAAAATGGGCACCATCTGGACTAATTGTAAGTTAGTCAGGCTGACCAATTTAAAATTTCAGTGCAGTGGCCACTTCATTTATTTACATTTTTTCACTCATCATATAATACATAATATAAATTTACAAAATACAATATGTGAGAGTGAAGGAACCACGGGAAAGGCCAAAAGAGGCCTGAAAGTATGTGATCCCTTGTTTGGTAAATTCATCATTGGACATGGCAGCAGATTGTCAGATCAATGAATAACTAGCAACAAGCTGTCATATGATATATCCTAATATGAATTAACCTAAATAAATATAAAATGAAAATAACAATAAACAATAGTAACTTAGGAAGTGCACGACACAAATAAATAATTATTATAAGTTATTATAATATTAATATAAATATAAAAATAACCACTTAATCTTTTGTGAGTGTATTTGTAAACGCTAAGCTGGTTTCCATGGAGATCAGTTCAGTTTAGTTTTATTTCATTCATTCCATATCAGTCATTTTACAAACAATAATAATGATGGCAATGGTAAGAAAAAATGATATATAAATTGTGACTAAATATATACGGAGCAATGGATGAGGCAAAAATGCACAGCTGGATGTTGTGGCATCCGTCAAATATAGTTTAAATACATAAGTGATCAATTAAAGCAAAAACGAACTGTGACATTTATTAACGGTTATAATGACGAGATTTAAAAACAAGATATGAAAATTAAATAAGTAACAGATATTTTAGATTATCGATAACATTATTTTATCTGTAGTCTGTGCATAAATAACAGAAAAAAGATGTAGGCCTAACTGGTAACATGTTTTTGCTATATAGCATTTTATGGTGATCATAGCCGGATGCATTTGCTATACATAAGTCAACTTGAATATTTATGAGGCTATTGGATATTCATGAGTCCAATTGAATATTCATTATGTCTACTGAATGTTCACGAGATCCATGTGAAAATGTACGTATCCATTTAAATATTCATGAGGCTATTAAATACTCATGAGGCTATTGAATATTCGAGAGTGCACTTGGATTATTATCATTAGGCTATTGAATATTCACGAGTACACTTAAATATGGGGCTATATTGAATATTCATGAGTGCATTGAATAATTAATCGGGCTTTTGAATATTCATAAATGCATTGAATATTCACGATATTGAATATCCACGAGGCTCTACAATATTCATGAGGCTTTTGAATATTCACGACTCGATGTTGTACTTTGATCACCATCCTTGAATAAGTAACAGATATTTTAGATCGATATCATTATTTTTATCTGTAGTCTGCATAAATAACAGGAAAAGATGTAGGCCTACTGGTAACATGTCTTTGCTATGGTGATCATAGCCGGATGCATTTAATATACATAAGTCAACTTGAATAATGATGAGGCTATTGGATATTCATGAATCCAATTGAATATTCGTTATGTCTACTGAATGTTCACGAGATCCATGTGAAAATTTACGTGTCCATTTGAATATTCATGAGACTATTAAATACTCATGAGGCTATTGAATATTCACGAGTACACTTAAACATATGAGGCTATATTGAATATTCATGAGTGCATTAAATAGTTAATCGGGCTTTTGAATATTCATAAATGCATTGAATATTCACGATATTTGAATATCCATGAGGCTCTACAATATTAATGAGGCTTTTGAATATTCACGAATCGATGTTGTAGTTTGATCACCATCCTTTAGGCATTCACAGCTTGTTACAAAAGAAAGATATGTAGGCCTACATGTATAATAATCATCCTAACGTATGAGTCATACTGATTCAGAAAAATTCTTCAAGAGACATCCTACTTTTATTTTAATATTTAATATTTATTACAACAAGGGAATTATGAGCTATCATGTCTAATCCACGTTAAGGGGGTGTTCATAAAATACTTTGGTGGGGGTGGTTGGAAAAGTTGGGTCCATGCCTTGGACACATGCAGAAAATGTGTTGTTCCCCCCCCCCCCTTTTTTTTTATGGTCTAAACAATGTTGATCCTAAATTTTTGTGATGGCCCTCATGTCTAGGCTGTAAGCCAAAAAAAAAATAACGCTATAAAATAAATCTAATCTAAATTTACTTTTATTCTAAATTATTCATATTACCCCCCCCCGATACTGACTGAGTTGAATTTTCAATTCTGTTAATTTGAAGCTTGGGAGTAGGCCTACACAATTGAATACGTAACACAAATTTGTTTGATCCCCCTATTAACGACTGAATTTTTTGATCCCCTTTTTAAATCCCAAAATTTAGTAATCCCCATATTTCCACCCCTACCAAAGGATTTTGCATTATGAACACCCCCTAAGTTTGACACGCATAAGACATTTTTCAATACAATCTGTCATTATTGTAGGCCTATCTGTAGTCTGTGCATAAATAACATGAAAAGATGGTAACATAAACGTTTTTGTGTCCATAGCTCGATAATGCCTTACCTAGCATTTTACGGTGACCATAACCCGATGCCTTTGCTATACCAGTTGTACAGTGACCATAGCCCGATGCCATTTAGCTCAAGATTTAGAAGTTTTAAGACTCAGCGATTTTTGTGGTGAAACTCATGGCACGACCAAGACTAACTTAATAGGGTGAGTAAAACTAACCCTCTGTTACGAATATTCTTGAAAACAAAAAATAAGTTTGAATTTTGACAGAAAATGATATAATTGCCCGATTTTGTTTAAACAAGGACCGTTCGGTAGGCCTAATGCATCTCGGAATAGCATATGATGTTGTGGTGTGGCCTAAGATGCAACAAAGTGAACAATTTAGGGTTTCTGCAATTACCGTGTTTTTTTATTTAAATTGAGGTGTTTTGCGATCTTGAGGACGCGCATATTAAAAGAAAATTTTAAATGTGAATAAAACGTGAGGAGCTTTGGGTGAGAGCAGCACTTAAAAATGGGTGGGATCTACTGCCTTAAATGTAAGTGCACCCTGACAATAAACCCTTAGATGAATACAACTTGCAATGGGCATTAACACTGTCACAATATTGATGTTTAAAAATATGACTTAGCCAAAATGTTTAAAAATAAAGACCGTTGATCCCAGCCCGTTAAGCAAGTTGAAGGCCTTTATAATACAACCAATAAGATCACGTATTGCAAGGTGAGAGGCAGAAAATGAGATGGATCGATTATCTCAGATTGGCTGGTCACCTAGCGAGACAACAAGATGATACTGAGTCGATGGAATCGTAAACTTACAGACTGGACCATAAGATCACAATTATCACCAGGTGAGAGGCAGGTAATGAGATGGATTTATTACCTCAGATCGGCTGGTCACCTGGCGAAACAACAAGATGATATTAAGTCAATGGACTCGTAAACTTACAGACTGGACCATAAGATCACAATTATCACCAGGTGAGAGGCAGGTAATGAGATGGATTTATTACCTCAGATCGGCTGGTCACCTGGCGAGACAACAAGATGATACTGAGTCGATGGAATCATAAACTTACAGACTGGACCATAAGAACACACATCACCAGGTGAGAGGCAGGTAATGAGATGGATTGATTATCTCAGATTGGCTGGTCATCTAGCGAAACAACAAGATGATACTGAGTCGATGGAATCGTAAACTTACAGACTGGACCATAAGAACACACATCACCAGGTGAGAGGCAGGTAATGAGATGGATTGATTATCTCAGATTGGCTGGTCACCTGGCGAGACAACAAGATGATATTGAGTCCATGAAATCGTAAACTTACAGACTGGACCATAAGAACACACATCACCAGGTGAGAGGCAGGTAATGAGATGGATTGATTATCTCAGATTGGCTGGTCACCTAGCGAGGCAACAAGATGATACTGAGTCGATGGACTCATGAACTTACAGACTGGACCATAAGATCACACATCACCCGGTGAGAGGCAAGTAATGAGATGGATTGATTATCTCAGATTGGTTGGTCACCTAGCGAGACAACAAGATGATACTGAGTCTATGAAATCGTAAACTAACAGACTGGACCATAAGTTCACATATCACCAGGTGAGAGGCAGGTAATGAGATGGATCGATTACCACAGATTGGAGGGTCACCTGGCGAGACAACAAGATGATATTAAGTCGATGGACTCGTAAACTACAGATTGGACCATAAGATCACATCACCAGGTGAGGAGCAGGTAATGAGATGGCTTTATTACCTCAGATCGGCTGGTCACCTGGCGAGACAACAAGATGATACTGAGTCGATGGAATCGTAAACTTACAGACTGGACCATAAGAACACACATCACCAGGTGAGAGGCAGGTAATGAGATGGATTGATTATCTCAGATTGGCTGGTCACCTAGCGAGACAACAAGATGATACTGAGTCGATGGAATCGTAAACTTACAGACTGGACCATAAGAACACACATCACCAGGTGAGAGGCAGGTAATGAGATGGATTGATTATCTCAAATTGGCTGGTCACCTAGCGAGACAACAAGATGATACTGAGTCGATGGACTCGTGAACTTACAGTCTGGACCATAAGATCACATATCACCAGGTGAGAGGCGGGTATGAGATGGATTGATAACCTCAGATTGGCTGGTCACCTAGCGAGACAACAAGATGATACTGAGTCGATGGAATCGTAAACTTGCAGACTAGACCATAAGATCACATATCACCAGGTAAGAGGCAGGTAATGAGATGGATAGATTATCTCAGATTGGCTGGTCACCTAGAGAGACAACAAGATGATTATGAGTCGATGGATTCGTAAACTTGCAGACTAGACCATAAGATCACATATCACCAGGTGAGAGGCAGGTAATGAGATGGATTGATTATCTCAGATTGGTTGGTCACCTAGCGAGACAACAAGATGATACTGAGTCGATGGAATCGTAAACTTACAGACTGGACCATATAGCACACATCACCAGGTGAGAGGCAGGTAATGAGATGGATGGATTACCCCAGATTGGCTGGTCACCTAGCGAGACAGTAAGCTGATACTGAGTCAATGGAATTGTACACTTACAGACTGGACCATAAGATCACATATCACCAGGTGAGAGGCAGGTAATGAGATGGATCGAATATCTCAGATTGGCTAGTCACCTAGTGAGACAACAAGATGATACTGAGTCGATGGAATCGTAAACTTACAGACTGGACCATAAGAACACACATCACCAGGTGAGAGGCAGGTAATGAGATGGATTGATTATCTCAGATTGGCTGGTCACCTAGCGAGGCAACAAGATGATACTGAGTCTATGAAATCGTAAACTTACAGACTGGACCATAAGATCACACATCACCAGGTGAGAGGCAGGTAATGAGATGGATTAATTACCTCAGATTGGCTGGTTACCTAGCGAGACAACAAGATGATACTGAGTCGATGGAATAAGATCACACATCACCAGGTGAGAGGCAGGTAATGAGATGGATTGATTACCTCAGATTGGCTGGTCACCTAGCGAGACAACAAGATGAGACTAAGTCGATGGAATCGTAAACTTACAGACTGGACCATACGATCACATATCACCAGGTGAGAGGCAGGTAATGAGATGGATTGATTACCTCAGGTTGGCTGGTCACCTAGCGAGACAACAAGATGATACTGAGTCGATGGAATCGTAAACTTACAGACTGGACCATAAGATCACATATCACCAGGTGAGAGGCAGGTAATGAGATGGATCGAATATCTCAGATTGGCTAGTCACCTAGTGAGACAACAAGATGGTACTGAGTCGATGGAATCGTAAACTTACAGACTGGACCATAAGATCACACATCACTAGGTGAGAGGCAGGTAATGAGATCGATTGATTACCTCGGATCTCAGAGGGTATGATATAGCTATGTGAAAGAGCGAGAAAGAGGACAGTTTATGAAAATAGAGTGAAATGGGAAATTAAGTGAGGAAGCAGTAGAGTGAAATGAGCTAGATGGGAAGATAGATAGAGGTACATAGCAAGATATTACGACCAGGGACGCCGAGATGGCCTGGGTCCGCATATAGATAGAAAGATAGTACGATCAGAGAGAAATGAGAAAACGATAGAGAGAAATGACTTTTGGCGAGGTAGTTGCACAACAGACAATTTCGAACTCACATTAACAGCAACAATAAACATTAGAATGCAGAAACAAAACAAAACAATGAACAAAAAGATACAAATATAAATCAGTAAAGAAACAGCAGAACAGGGTGAAACACAGGTGGCCTCGTTACCCTGAACTGCTGCAACTTTAAAGATATTATAATTGTATCAACACAAAACAAAACAATGAACAAAGATGCAAATATAAATCAGTAAAGAAACAGCAGAACAGGGTGAAACACAGGTGGCCTCGTTACCCTGAACTGCTGCAACTTTAAAGATATTATAATTGTATCAACATAAAACAAAACAATGAACAAAGATGCAAATATAAATCAGTAAAGAAACAGCAGATCAGGGTGAAACTCAAGTGGCCTCGTTACCCTGAACTGCTGCAACTTTAAAGATAGTATAATTGTATCTAAACAAGTAAACGAACAAAAGTCAAAATATTTAAAGAAACTAACACAAACACAATAGTACGCCAACAAAGGCAAAACCATTATAACAAAACAACAAACAGGTCACAGTGCAACTATCCCAGATAAAGAAAGAAAGATATAGAGATAGAGAATAGAGATAGAAAGAAAGTGGGATAGCCTAGATCCACATAGAGATAGAAAGATCGTACGAGCAGGGACGCCGAGATGGCATGGGTCCGCATAGAGATAGAAAGATAGATCGATCAGGCTTGGACGCCGAGATGTCCTGGGCCCGCATATAATGATTATAATCCACCATCCAAGAGGGAAGGACACGATTCTGATGCCTCAATCAACCACCAAGAAATACCCCAGTAAACCACCAAATAAATCACTAAATAATCTTGTAAACCAAGAAATACCTGAAAAACCCCAAGATATACCTCAACTATCCCAAATGATAGACAGGTGAAATGGCCTAGGTCTTAGAGAAAGAAAGACAGTACGATCTGACGATCATGACGCTGCTGAGATGTCCTGGGCCCGCGTAGCATAATTATAATCCCAAATAATTATACAAAAGTGGGAAGGAAATGATTCTGATGCCTCAACCAACCACCAAGAACACAACACCAAGAAATATTTTAGTAAACCACCAAATAAATCACTAAATAAATAATCTTGTATCTTGTAAACCAAGAAATACCTGAAAAAAAAACCACCAAGATTATATACCTCATTAAAAACCAAGAATTACCTCAATACTTACAGTAGGTCATGTTTTACAGTGGATAAGACCCAACCCATTTTGATGCATGCTCTCACCCAAAACCCCTTTGGTTCTAAAACTTGATATTGGTGGTGCAATAATTACGAATACCCCGGGGTGGATTATTGTAGGGGGCAAAAATGTTTTCCTTTTGCCAGCCAAAAGCGGCTTGGGGTTGGGAAGCATTTTTGACAGGTAGAAAATGAGGGTGACAAGCGGTTTTTAGCAAGGGGGCAATTAATTATGAAAACAGGCCTAATCCATCCTAAAGATTTATGCAATGTTTTGATGACCCTATACTTTTTGATCTTGAGGTTTTGGGGGTTTTTTTGGGCTTTTTTGCCGGCCAAAAGTGGGTTTGGGAAGCATTTTTAAAAGTTCGAAAATGAGGGGGACAAGCGATTTTTGGCAAGGGGCAATTAATTATGAAAACAGGCCTAATCTATATATCCATCCTAAAGATTTATGCAATGTTTTGATCACCCTTACTTTTTGATCTTGAGCTGCCGTTTCTACTTTCAACAAGACCTTTCGAGATTTGATCTTTTTTTCATACTTGCCGCCTGAGTTCCACACATCTAACTCGCTTGGTCGGTAGCATTTTGGCATCTTTTGCCATAGTCACGGTATATATTCAAATCTGAGCTCGATTCAATTTTCATTACCCTGTCCTATTCTTCAATCACTTCGTGGTCGTCTTGATCGTCCCCACGATCGTCCCCACTGATAAGGTTATGGTCACATTTTGAAGGTAATCAAAGTAGATGGGCCTATACACTTGGATAAAATAGCTTGACATGCATTATAACATTGAGCTTTTTGATGGTTTAGTTGGTGCTGGTGCGATGCGATTCTTTTTAAACATGCGCTGGAACAACCAAGGAGAGCCACTTTTCTTTCTAGATGGTCGCTACATAACGTTTGATGTATAGGCCTACCCTTCCTAAAAGCGGCCGGAACCAGGATCTCGTACTATCAGTTGTGTCGTCAGCGAGTCCAGTAAGCCCAAGATTTACTTGCTCCTACTTCGTTCACCTTTCTTTGAGAGAAAGCCTATTGTTTTACGGTGAAAGCGCTTGCCATATCAGTCTGCGATTTTCCGACTCCGCTTCTCGCCAATGAGCCATACTGCAGGCAGACGTCAATGGCTGATTTTTTCCCATTATGCACCGCCGAGCTCGGACGGAAGTTGCGATGTTGTATGCACCGCCTAGCTCGGGACCGAAGTTGCGATATTGTATGCACCGCCGAGCTCGGACGGAAGTTGCGATGTTGTATGCACCGCCGAGCTCGGGACGGAAGTTGCCATGTTGTTAAATGGCTGCTGTTCGTAAAAAATCAATAGTTTGTCGTTGTAACCGTGTGAACGTGAAAAAAGTAAGAGTAGGGCTAAGTGGTAATCTGAAAGAAAAAAGGAAACAAAATGTTTGATAAAATACATGAGGCATAAAGGTATACTCACTTGTACAACTGCTACATGTAACCGTTAAAAGATCTTGAACTTGATTTCACTAAACTGGGTCGGGAACTGACAGAAGGAGGATGTTATGAAAACGTTTTATATACCCTTTATATAACTCAACATTTAAACGTTTTCTGACAATTTTTATAACCTTTTGCGAATGATGTCGAAAACGTTTTGTGTTTGCTGAGTACTACACCCCTGCATGTGTATAATGTGATCAAAGTAGTTAGACAGTAACTGTGCATATATTCAGAAGAACAGTAACTGTGATCACAGGTGCGTAGTTCAACATTATGTGATTAGAGGTAGTTCAGTAATAACTGTGATCAGAAGTAGTTTAAAAGTAACTGTGATCAGAGCAGTGGCGTACTATTTTCAAGGGGAAAGTGGGGCGAGGTTAAGGGGGGGACTTTAACGAAAATTGTTCAACAGTAACTGTGATCAGAGGTTGTTCAACAGTTACTGTCATCAGAGGTACATCAACAGTAACTGTGATCACATGTATTTCAACACTCACTGTGGTCACAGGTAGGCCTAGTTCAAGAATATTATAACTGTGTTATTTTTGTGCTTACAGTTAGTTCAACAGAACCTGTGTTCAACATTTACATCTAATGTGTTAATCCATTTAAAATCTACACTACCCCTGTGGAAGAGTTTGGAAATATCTGCCATAGGGGGAGCATGAATGTCAAATGGAATGAACATGTAAACAGCTCCATTGAAACTCGTCCTCCTTCAATGGAAGATTCAGGTTGAACCTTTATCAGAGAGTGTATGAAATTCAACTGGAGCTGCCTAAAGTGTTCATTCCATTTGAAATTCATGCTCCCCCTGTGGAATACGTTTCCAAAATCATCCACAGGGGTAGTGTGGATTTTAAATGGAAAAGCCCAATATGTCTTACCTGCATGTAAAAGAATGTTTCCTGTGAAAGCCAAAAGCTCATAATTCCCTTAAAATAATGAAAAAATTAAAAACAAAACGCCAAAAGTTATTTCAGTTCAGCTCTGGTTTGCCTTAGTAGCCAAATGAAGGCCTGCGTCCGACGTGGCGTGTTCTCTTATGATGTCCCACCCACCGTTTGATGCGAGGGTTGTCCCGGCGGTTGTCGACCTGATTAACGTTGTCAACCTGGTTATCGACCTTGTCGACCTGGTTGCCAATAGTCTGAAGCTCCCCATTAAGATAATAAGGTTCGTCGGCAGTCACTCTGAAACCATGAACAAACACGGTAACGAATAAAAATAACTTAAAAGTCTCTACTTTGATGATGTTTACGGGGGTATATGAACACTCTAGATCCGTATGCACAAAAGAAGTTCAAACCTGGGCTAAGGGCTGTGCAAAAATTATGCCCCCTTGCCCCCCCCCCCCCTTTGCACATGCCAATTTCTTGGGATCCTAATTTGAAAACTTCAAATGGTCTAGATATGTCGCGAGCGTAGCGAGCAGGAAAATTTACATTATTTAAGCGTTTCCGTACTGTTTTCCTAAAGCCTTTTTAGACCATTTTATTTAAGGCGCACCATGAATATGTGCCAAAATCGCTTGCCCTCCCTCTCGGCTTGACCATAATTGCGGATTGACCCCACCCCCCTTTTCGACTCGCCAAAAATTTCTTGCCACCCCCCAATTTTACCTTCCCACCAGGGCTCATAATTTTTGCACGGCCCCTAACTATGGAGATTAGTCTTGCAGAGAAGGAACTTTTTTGGTACTATACCATGTCCAAAATTAAACGCGACTATTATAAAATATTATTATTAATAATTTTGTTAGGCCTACAAGTTAAGGAGGAAAAGAAAAAAAGATTAAACTAGGGAGTCCCCTTTAATTTTTTAAAGCTATATTATAACATTTGCTGAGGAGAAAGCCCTCAAAAAAATTTAAATTCTGGGTTTACACGATTGTAATATACTTTAGTCAATAAAGACACTCGCTTCAATTCTTCAATTTTCTAAGCTTTACCTCACTTGTTCGGCTTAAAATTAAAGGGGACATATCTGACAGTAAAAGCTAACATTTTATGGAAAATAAATACTATTTTAACAGAAATGTTATATTATGGCTTTAAGGAGGAAAAGAAAAGGGGCCACTCAGTTAGACCAGGTCTAAAGTTAGACTTAGGCGATGTTTGTCGAAAAAGGGGGTCATTCAGTTTTTTGATTTGATTTGATTTGATTTGTTCGGGTTTTGACAACCCTGGATAACCCAAGAAAGCCTCTATTGAAGCTTATTTCCATTGGGGTCCATTTGAACACCGGGACGGGTTGGGAACAGTCAGGGGTTAACACCCTACTCTTTTCGAAACTGGCTGCGAGATACATGTACAGGTATGGCACTCTGTACACGGGACCGACGGCTTAACGTCCCCTCCGAAGGACGGAGCACTTTCATGATTCATTTACCCAATTCTAAATGAACCATGGGGAGAGCGGAAGTCTGACGGCTCCCAAGAAAATGGGGGTCATTTTGTGTGGAAACGCTAACAAATTGACCGTAAAAAAATAAGATGCTGGACAAAAATGTACAAATTGTGCGAATACCGTAACATGATTATAATGCATGATGCAGTCATGTCTACAGTAGAATTCACTACGACCTTTACAGGACTTAAACCCCATTAAAAGCTATCAAACCAAGATAACACTCATTGAAAACAGCTCAACTATGTTACATCAGATCTTCTCTGGTTAAATCCACACACACACATGTGTCTCTTTTGAGCAATGAGCTGGTATTATAGTTTCAGTTGGGTGAACGATTATAAAGCAAACGCAAGGTAACAATTACTGAAATTCACGAAATGAGACACTGCTGTGCATATTGTTAACCACATTCTTGAAAATGAGAAACATAATGGCTGTGGGCCGTAACACGGTTTGGAAATAATTTCTTCATATTTTTTGGTGTTATCTGTCGTTTACATATCCTTCCTATTTCCAAACACCAAAATTAGCTAAAAATTTAGGACATGTTACAAAACTATATTTTCTAGAATTTCAAAAGAGTACTTTTAATATTGGCCGGTTATTTTTCACACAGCGACGTTAACTAGGCAATTACCCATACTTCTAACATACGCTATTTGTAGAGGTTACGCGTCAATGGTATAGAGCACTGTGTATTGTGTATATAGGAAAACGGACAGTAACTGCAGTATGGTAGGGATCCAGAGGTAAGGGGGCTCAGTAGTCAGTAGGCCTACATATCACCATATGGGGATGTGCCGCAAGTATGATTCTCAGGTTCGGGTCTCTATGGCCATCTTTTGGGCAAGGGTATAGCGTTTTAAGGGGTCCAGGACCCCTTGCTTTTTGTTTTGGACCCCTTAAATTACAAGTTGAAACTGACCAACAGGTCCGATCAAAACTTCATAGACCCCTTAAATTTTACGATGCACGGAAGCTTTTATCGTTATTCATTGCCGAGTTGCTCATAAAAAATTGTCGATACAAAAAAGGAACCAATTATGACATAGAAAACCAAAGAAATTTTCGGAATTGAGCGTTCAAAAGTCAATACAATGACATCGCAATAACAATGACAAGATACCACGTATGGCTATTCCTGATCAATCATCACAGTAGGCCCTACACGGAACAACATGTGAAGATTGATTAGCTCGTAATCGGCGGGAATTGTTAGACTTTTGCCGAAAAGTAGACCCACATTTTAAGTGTTATAAAAATAGTTGACCCGTCTGGTCTCTATTATGTTTGTTAAATAAATAGAAATAGTATCGGACTTGAATGAAAAATATATGTGATGCTTCTGGCGAGATGTCAAAAGACAATTCTCGAAATAAAATAGGCCTAATTAGATATTAATCCGTGATGTTATAAGAGCTGATCAAAGTATAGGCCTATTTGCTACATGAGATCGCTTTACGGCACTACGTAAGAAGCATGAACTTCGAACCGGACCCCTTAGATTCTCAATGGACCCCTTAAATTTGGGTTTTGCATGGCTTAAAGGGTACGGAAAAAAATCAACTGGACCCTTAACATTTTTGAGCTCGCGCTATAGGCCTACCCCTGCTTTTGGGTCATTTGTGGAATGAAAATGGATTAAGTTATTTCAAACTAACAAAAAAATTACTCCATTGTCACGTAATTAAACTAGGCCTACAGTCCTCATTTTTTGTTTAACATTGTAAAATTTTTGCAAAATTGCCCCAAATCTGGGCCTGATGTATAAAAATGGATCAACTGTGACGGAAAATAGGTAGGCCTATTAAGTATTATAGCCTACGAATAATAATTCATAGATCCTTATTTTATCCACAAAAAAAAGTCTAGAGAATTCTCTTAAAACAGAGTTTGACATTTTTGGGATTTCAAAATCGCTTTGTTTGTCAGGGCCGTCTTTGGGTCAGATGGGCCCGATCCCAGGACCCCAAATATTTGAGCCCCCAAACTTGCCCTATGCATCTTCCTTAATAGCCACAAAACATCATGTTTTGGGCTAAAAATGGTAAGAGTGCAAAATTTTGCGCGCTTCACAATGGGCTATTCCAAAAAATAGGTGCACACCCACTATAGAGGAGTAAATGTCCGTATTTCCAAGTCTGCTTTCTGAAAACGACTGGAATTCCAGTTGCCACTGTTACTGGAAAAAGCTTGGAAATCCAATCAAATGAAGGAAAAATCACGGAAATGTTAAAAATGAGCTCTCAAATTGAGGATTTCTGATTTTGAACAGATTTTTTTGCCTTTGGGCACTTTAAAAGTCTGGATTTCCAACAGTCACGACTGGACAAAAAGTCCGGATTTCCGAACTCCTCTATAGGGGGTGTGAATCTATTTTCTGGAATAGCCCAATCGTCCTTCATATTTTTGGGCCATAAATTGTAGGCTCACACATTTAATATCTTCACAACATCGAAACAATGTAGACCTATGCTCACCCCCGGCTGCCTTTTTAATACACGCGCTTCCGCACCGCTGTCGAACTTAAAGTAAACCCAAAATTGCCCACTTGAGTACACGTGCTTCCCCCACCCCCATGTCAAAAAGAAATCTACGACGCTGTCCAGGACCCCCCAAAAGGTAAATCTGGCCCTGTTCTTTATCGGTTAGGCCCATTGATCTAGTGCATAGAGATCAGTGGTTAGGCCTATTTTTTTTAAATATCGTTCATACGAGTATGAGTAATCATGTATACAGGCTATCATCAAAAATTTGACATAGCCTACTATCAGGCCCGTAACATAAAAAGTTTTTTAAAAAAATCATCATTACCTGACTGCTTCCTTGGATGGTTCCTTGGGGATTGGCTCGACGAAGCATGCTTCCATGAAGAGTGCTTCATCAAATGGCACTGCTTGAACTAGCTCTTCACTCAGTACTGATTGAATCTGCATACCAGTGATGGTCAGGTCATTTGGTGTTGGTGGTCTATCTAATTCCAAATCAACTTCTTGGACCACAGAGACGTTCTTCGCATGAATCGTGGTATCTATAATCAGCCAATCGAACTCCTTCTTGGTGCTTTCATAGTTGTCCCCTTCTGCGAAGACCTCATCCTCGTAGGTAGAACTAGAAAATGCTGGTGATACTGCATCGCATGGGACGATTTTCAGAGTACCGTACCGGCTTTCGGCAACTACTTGGCATGATGGTATTGGTGGTGTAGAGGCGACGTTTGATGTCACGCTGGTGATACTCATAGTGTCATCAGGTATGGAGACGACGACGTCTTTGGTCTCGGTATCTTCTGGAGGAAGAAGTGGTGCGACTTTATTATTGCGCATTCTTGACAGTCGTTTCAGAAATCCCACACGTCGTTTGCCCTTAGACTTTGGCTTGACACCAACTGGTTTGAATTCTTCGACGGGAGTGACTTTACTCTGATTGCAGCCCATTTTGTTGAAATGTCGACAAGAAATTTGCGAGATGGTTAACGCTATTCACTTGTGAACACTCCCCAACGTTTGTTTGTAGAAGTTGAGGCGCAACTTACGGCGACTTAATATCTCTAAGGCAAATACAATACAAAGGCTCGGATTGGTTAATCTGACTAATTACGCTTGCGTCATGCACACGACGCATGTATCTGTGTGATACGCGAAACGCGTTAGCTCCATGGACACGACCAAATTACGCGATTCATCCGCGGCAAGTATCGGGATCACGCGGTATAAGACGCAGCTTTCCCAAGATAAATAAAATAGGCCTAATGGACAGTGCACAGTGGATTTAGGCCTAGTACTCTCAGATGCACACGAGAATAAATTTAATTTTAGAATGTTCTTGAAACAACATTCACGTTACACGTCGGGTATGAAACAATATCATCGGAGAGTCCAGGATCTTTTCCTGCGGGGGCTGAGAGGGCCTTTCAGAGTTATGCAGAGGGTGGGGGGGGCTAATGGCTAAAATCGCTAAAAAAAACGGCTGATTTGGCATGATTTCTAACAAAGTGCGGGGGGCTTCAGCACCCAAAGTCCCCCATCACCCCCGGACACGCAACTGCTTATTATAGTGGTGTCCGGCAGAGTCGCCGTGGGCAAAGGGGAAACAATAAAAACAATAAAATTCCAATAGGTCATTTTTGATTCGGTTGTGAACGAGCGCGAAACGCGAGAATATTTTATTAGATTTTTATTTCAGATCTTTAGAACGTTTTTGTAATTAATGTATCCCGCTAAATTCACTGGTCAATGTTCTAGCAATTTCAGTCAATTTCTTCTCGGTAGGCCTATATAGGCCTAGGCATGGAGCTAGCCTAGCCAGCCCGGTAAACCCGTCTGATTGATGAATGTCAGTTTTAGAAATAAATGTTTGTCTTAAGTTGATCAGATGTAGGCAAATAATTGCCTACCTAGGCCTACTCCAATTCCAGAAAAATACAGCATTATGTTTTGGGATTGGAGCTAGCCAGCCCGGTAAACCCGTCTGATTGATGATGAATGTCAGTTTTAGAAATAAATGTTTGTCTTAAGTTGATCAGATGTAGGCAAATAAGTGCCTACCTATAGGCCTACCTAGGCCTACTCCAAACCAAAAAAATACAGCACTATTTTTTGGGATTAAAAAAAAATATGATCAAGTTCTGTCAAATGAAATTTCATAATTTCTTGATAAAAGAGCCAAAAACTATTTAAAAAAAAAATTAAATCATGCATTTCGAGTCACAAAAATCAAAAACTTGGAACAAGTCTATCATTCAAAATATGCCAAAATTTCCAAAAATCTTTTTCGAAAATTAGAATGCATAAACTGAAATTAGTTTAAATATAGGTCTTTGGGCTTTATTGTCACAGCATAAAAGTGAAAACACACTGAAAGCGCGTATGTTTTGCCCTTATTTCCAAAAATTTGCCAAATAATCAAAGTTTGACTTACCAACTAACTGAGCTATGTTTCATTTCACCAAACAGGATATTTTTCTAATCCCAACAAATTAGTGCTGATTTTTTTTCTGGAATAGTGTGTAGGCCTATTATGTGACGTCCCATGTCAAAACCAGACATTTTTGGGCAGGTTATCAATTTTGAGGTTTTTACTTATATCTTGAATATAGAGATATTTTGCTCCACAACGCCGTTTTCCCCAATGAAAACGGACATTCCGAAGCGAAGATATTGAGTTCGTAAGTTTGGTATTATAAAATTTGAAATTGAGATATCGGCCTTTAGAAATATTATTGACAATGTTGAGAGACCTTGAAAAATGTCTCAAAAATACAAGATGCTAGTTATATTCCGGTCTGAAACTATCAGACAATATTTTAAACATTAATAACCTCACAAATTCGCAATAAACCCAAATTGTGAAAAATCACCCCGGGTAGATTTTTGGCTATTTCTCCATTTACGATCCTGCCCGAAAATGTCTCCTTTTGACACGGCACGTCACAAAATTATATGCATGCCCAGTTGAATAAATTTCCTAATCATAGGCCCTACACGCCATTTAAATTTTAACCTTAATCGAAATAAAAAATTAACTTGATCAGAAGTAATTAATATCGGAAATTAATGACTGTGATCAAAGGTAGTTCAAATAATTGTAGGCCTAATATAGTTCTAACGGTAGGGGTAGCGTATTAAATAGTGCAACATTACTATTACATAAATATACGTTTACAATCACACACTAACACACCCGGCCCCCAACTCAACACAAAAGTTGGCAACCATGAGAGTTACCAAATCTTTCAAAGACCCCCTTTGCAATGATTTGTCATCAAATTTACCCCCTTTTTCATGCAAAATCGATGACAAAATTTGACCCAAAAACAACCCCTTTTTGTGGTGTTCAATGACTAGAATTTCCATTACCCCTTTTCAATGACTAGAATTTCAAACACCCCTTTTCAGTGACACTAAATATTGACATAAAATTACCGGATTTCCCCAAGTACCCCTTTTATCCAAATTTCGCGGAGAGTGCAAATTAAATACCCCCTATTTTGCTGATTTCATTGTCAAATTTCGCGGACTGTCCGAACTAAATACCCCCTATATTTCCCAATTTCGCGGTGCAAAAAATTACCCCTTTTCCGCGCTATTTGATAATTCTCATGGTTGTCAATTTTTGTGTTGAGTTGGGGGGGGCGGGCCCCACATCTCCACCCCATCATAATCGATATGAATAACATTTTGAACTGCATGCCTTTGGGAAAATACTAGTAGGCCTATGTCTAAAATAATGCGTATGATCAGAGTAACGGTTGAAATGCACTGATCACTGGTAACTGTTGAACCGATCATAGGTGATCACTTCTGTGATTATAGTGTTAAACTACCTCGGATCACAGTTATACTGTGGAACTACGCAGTTACTGACAAGGCCCCTCTGTTTGTTTTTTTGGCCAAATGCCCCCCCCCCCCCCCCCCTTTTTTTTTTTTTTTTTTTTTTTTTTTGCTTTGATTGTTTTCTGCAAGGTTCAAAGGTGCGATGGGTAGTATCCCAGCAAACACAAAATGTTTTTAACATCATTCGCAAAAGGTTATAAAAGGTTGTCAGAAAACGTTTAAATGTCGGGTTATATAAAGAGTATATTAAGGGTATAAAACGTTTTCATAACATTAAAAAACATTTTTTGATAATCTACTGCTCAGCAAAAACATTTGTGAAAACTTGATATAAAACATTCTAAACAGAATGTTATTTTGGGGTTGAATAAATATTTTGTGAAAAATGTTTGCCCAAAATATTTGCAATAACGTTTTAAAAACGTTTTCATGACCTTTATATAACCCGACATTTAAATGTTCCTTTTGAAAAAAACATTTTAAGAACATTTCTGTGCTTGCTGGGTGCAAATATTTTAACATAATGTTATTTAAGTGTTGACAAAATATTTGGCAAACAATGTTTGCAAAAATAGTTTACAATAACGTTTTTGAAAACATTAAAAAATATTGTTGTAGTGTGTTTTCATACAAAACGTTTTAAAACGTTTTCATGACCTTTATATAACCCGACATTTTAATGTTATTAAAACGTTTTTATCTAAACTAAAAGCCAAAATATAACTTATTTAAAACGTTTTTAAAACGTTTTTGTGTTTGCTGGGATAGTACTGAAAAGGTTATGCCCGCGTGCATGCAAGAGGCCATTCTATTTATGCCCGCATTTGTGATTCTTGAAAAGTTTCATTAAATTTTGCGGCCCTCTGCCCCAGGGCCTAAAATGTTTTTTGAAAAGTATTTTAAAGCAAATATACCGGTAACAGTTCATGTTCTGAGTTGGTACACCCAGCACTTGGGCAGTGTACGGTAGCTTTACATGGGTACATGAGCCTCATAATGGCAAATATTATAGGCTACAGGGCCCAGGGCCCCCAAAATGTGCCCCCCTCCAATTGCTCAGTGCATCTTCCTTTTTAGACCTAAAACACCATGTTTTGGGCCAAAATATGATAAAATTGCATCAGTGGCGTAGCCAGGATTTTGGAACCGAGGGGGCACAACTTGTAAATGTACCGACGGAAATATTTTTTGCCGACGGAAGTTGTGATTTGTTGACTCCAATTCTTTTTGCATGGTTTGAAAAAGTGAAGAGCAAAAAAAAAAAAAAAAAAGGATTTTATGCGGTACCAACATAAAAACACAAAATTTGTATGTAAAATTCAATTTCATTCACAATTTTTAATCATTTTTTATAATTATCCTTTTTTTCTGTCACCTTGGGTAAAAAATAGTCTATAATTAACCCATTTTTTTTCACCAACGCCTTACGTCTACCGATGGCCTTACATGAACCAACGGCCATGACGAGCGGGAGGGGGCACAAGCCCCCCTGCCCCCCCCCCCCACTGGCTACGCCACTGAATTGCATTATTATGCCCGCGCGAAGCGCGCAACAAAATTCACCTTCATTTTGCATGTTTTGAGCTAAAACAGACTGATTTTTTCCGTGCTTCACCCGCAAATTGGCACACTGGTTAAGGTCTTTGCCTTTGGTGGCAAAGGTCCCGGGTTCAATTCCCCGCAGGACAAAAAAAATCTTCGCTCTCCCCGTGGTTCATCTGGTAATGGCGGGGCAGATGATCCATGATAAAGACCTCGTTTCAGGCGGTTCCGATCAGGGTAACGCCCGATTGTCATAAAATCGAAAACAAAATATGCTCGGCTCTCTCAAAATTGTTATACCGCAATCTTATACGTAAATCAAATTAAACTAAGCCACTTGAGTGCATATACCTTCCTCACAGTGAGTTTTGGGCCCTCCAAATTTTAGCCGGGACCAGTGCCCCCAAAAAGGCAAATCCGGCGGGGGATAAATCCCCCCTTTTGCACCATGTTTTAACAGTTTAGTTTCAAAATGGCAACATTTTTCGCGGGGCATTTGTGCCATAAACTTATTTTGTCGCCAAAAGGACCTGGATTTAAGAATGTTTTTCCACTTCCCCCCTAATGTCAAAATTCACGCGTACCAACGTATCGGCTTCCTATTCCTTGAGGTCAGATTATGTTAAAACTGATGCTGGACCTTAATCTGGGATTTTGCTTGCTTCTTGACTATCAAGCAAAAACAGAAAAGGAAATATTCCTTAAATAAAATATTTCATCTTGACAAAACCAATTTGTTTTACTGACCTGACTGTTTCGACCATCTTGGACGATGGTCATCTTCAGAGTGATGTTTTTTCCGACTGTTTCGACCATCTTGGACGATGGTCATCTTCAGAGTGATGTTTTTTTCCGACTTCTGTACACCAACAAATTCCTTGTTTAAGCACTCACAAATCTGATAAACCCTCGATTTGGGTATAGAATAGTGTGAAATTGCACATTTTCGAGCGTTTCGCGCGAAATTTACCAAATGTAGGCCTACATCAGCTTTTACTTCAAATAGTATGAAATGGAATGAATGTTCGCGCACTACGCGCACGTATCTCATAACATTGGGCCGAACTAATGATCACTACCAAATTTTGTTCTTGCCTTCCTCCCGACAAAAATTCAGGCACGCTCCTGATTTCAACTCTTTACTATTGGGCCCCCAGGATATTTTGCTGACAGTGCCCTTTTCCTTAAATCTGCCTCTGGGAACTACCTCTGATCACAGTTGCTGTTGAACTACCTATGATCAGTTACTGTTGAACTACCTCTGATCAGTTACTGTTGACCTACCTCTGAGCTCTGATCACAGTTATCGTAAAATGGGAAAACTTTGGTCAATTTTCAATTTTATGTAAAAATGCTCATTTTTGGTCAAAATCCTAATTATTTCGTCAATTTCGAGGAAGTTGGACCTGGGAGACAATAATTTCTTCCAAATATAATAACGTTGATTATTTCTAAACAAATTGACACCAATGACTAAAATAAAATTGCTGTTTAGAAATATGACCGTTAAAAAAAAAGATTTTCCCGACATATTTTACGGTATACCTCTGATCACAGTTACTGTTGAACTACCTCTGATCACGGCTACTGTTGAACTACATCTGGTTACAGTTACTGTTGAACTATCTCTGGTCACAGTTACTGTTGAGCTACATCTGATCACAATTACTGTTGAACTACCTCTGATCACAGTTACTGTTGAACTACCTTTGATCACAATTACTGTTGAACTACTTTTGATCACAGTAACTGTTGAACTACCTTTGATCGCAGTAGCTGTTGAACTACCTCTGATCCCAGTAACTGTTGAACTACCTCTGATCACATGCAGTTATACTGAACTACCTTTGATCGCAATTACTGTTGAACTACCTTTGATCACAGTACCTGTTGAACTATCTCCGATCACAGTTACTGTTGACCTACCTCTGATCACAGTAACTGTTGAACTACCTCTGATATCACAGTTACTGTTGAACTACCTCTGATCACAGTTACTGTTGAACTACCTCTGATCACAATTACTGTTGAACTACCTCTGATCCCAGTAACTGTTGAACTACCTGTGATCCCATGCAGTTACTGTTGAACTACTTCTAATCACAGTAACTGTTAAACTACCTCTGATCACAGTTACTGATGTACTACCGCTGATCATAGAATTACTGTTGAACTAAGTTGGATTAGATAAATATTATCCTGTTTTGCCAAATAAAAACATGGCTAAATCCTAATCCTTTAGTTAGTCCTAACTGGCAATACAAGTCAAATTTTAATATAGGGTCAATTTCTTGAAAAAAGAGCCAAAAACATGTATTTTCGGCATATTTTCTGACAATCGAGTCACAAAAATCAAAGACTTGGAACAAGTCTAAGCATTCCAAATCTTGAGTATATGCCGAAATTTTGCTATATTTTTCACTTTTTTTGTGTTACTTAAATTAAATGATTGGTTATCAGAATGAAACATGTTTTTTCCAAAACTTCGACTGCATAAACTGAAATTAGTCTTGGTACAAGTCTTTGTGCTTGATTATCACATCATACGAAAAACGCCTTAAAAACGCATGTTTTTTGCCCTTGTTTCTAAAAATTGACCAAATATTAAAATTTGACTTTAGTTATGTTGCATTTGGCAAAACAGGATGATATTTTTTTAATCCCAAAAAATTAGTTCTGTAATTTTCTGGAATAGGGAGTACCTCTGATCATAGTTACTGTTGAACTACCTCTGATTAGTTACTGTTGAACAACCTCTGATCAGTTACTGATGAACTACCTCTGATCACAGTAAACTGTTGAACTGCTTCTGATCATTAGTTACTGTTGAACTACGTACACTGATCATCACTACTGTTGAACTACCCCTGATCATTGATACTGTTGAAGTACCTCTGATATTTATTTTTGAACTACCGCTGCACAATACTTACTGATGTACTACCACCGATCATAGAACTACTGTTGAACTACCTCTGATAACAGGTACTGTTGAACTACCTCTGATACTGTTGAACTACCTATGATCAGTTACTGTTGAACAACCTCTGATCACAGTTACTGTTGAACTACCTCAGATCCATGAGAGTAACTAACCACAGTTACTGTTGAGCTACTTCTGATCACAGTTACTTTTGAACTACCACTGATCATCACTACTGTTGAACTACCCCTGATCACTGATACTGTTGAACTACCTCTGATCTTACTTTTGAACTACCGCTGATCACAATAATTACTGATGTACTACCACTGATTATAGAACTACTGTTGAACTACCTCTGATCACAGGTACTGTTGAACTACCTCTGATACTGTTGAACTACCTATGATCAGTTACTGTTGAACAACCTCTGATCACAGTTACTGTTGAACTACCTCAGATCCATGAGAGTAACTAACCACAGTTACTGTTGAGCTACTTCTGATCACAGTTACTTTTGAACTACCACTGATCATCACTACTATTGAACTACCCCTGATCACTGATACTGTTGAACTACCTCTGATCTTACTTTTGAACTACCGCTGATCACAATAATTACTGATGTATACTACCACTGATCATAGAACTACTGTTGAACTACCTCTGATCACATGTACTCTTGAACTACCTCTGATCACAGTTACTGTCTAACTACCTCTGATCACAGTAACTAACCACAAATTGTATCTCGAAAAACCAATATCAGCCATTCATAAAAATATCACATTAGTTTCACGAGATAAAAGTATGTCATCAAAGGACACCAAATGTTGAAAACCTTATAGAACTTTGACGCATCAAATATAGACGTAACTAACAATCAAAAGGCGGAAACATACTGCTTTTAAATGAGATGGAGGGTTGTTACCATTCGGGCCGATGCTGGGTAATATATTTTAAAATGTAGATATTTATATAGCGCTTTATGTCGTAAACAGCCTCAAAGCGCTTTACATTTATTCCGCCGTCATTAGAATATGTCGGAACCACGTTTGCAGCCTACAAGTGGCGCAGGGTCCATCAGTACAACAACTGTGACTACCCTTAACAGCTTCCCATTGCACCTGGGTGGGGTGAGGCAAGCGAGACAAAGCGCCTTGCCCAAGGGCGCAACACGATGGAGGGACGGGAAATCGAACAGATTATGAGTCCAATGCCGTAACCACTGAACCACCGTGCCCTAACTAAAAGAAACTCCCCCGTTTTTGCAAGACAATAACTCAAACTCTGTGTATCAAATTTCCAACCTTACATTAAATGATAATTTAAACAAAAATATTATAGTCTGCATATCTTTATACCTATTGAACATGTTTTTGTGTTGTTACTACTAGAGTGCTGGTCATCCTTGACCACTCAATCCAGAGCCGAAGTGCGTACCCATCTTAATCATATTTGAATTGAAAAATACACAAAATCACTCATCTGCTTTTTGATTCCCTATCGGTTTTCTTAATACGTAAAAAGTTCCACACTGGTTTTTTTTAATAGAAGCAAAACGGCGAGCAAATGAAAAATGTCTACCCTTTGATTTTATTTCACAAAAATATCGTACAAACATAAGCTGATATCGGGAAAATATAGCAAATCTTAGTCTCTTGGGGTGGACAAAGCAAAGCACTGTTTACTTAATCAATTCTAACAGTATTTGTATACATACATTGATCAGTTTTCCAGGGAGGATCATTTCAGTTCAGTTTTATTTCATCCATTATTATAATTTTACAATAGAAAGTGAGAAACATCATATATAAATAATGTGACAAATTATATAAAGTAATAATGGGTGAGGCCAAACGCACAACGTGATGTTGTAGCACCCTGTACATACAGTTTTAGTATTGTATTCTATTTTTCCAACAGCAAGTTGACCTTGGACATTCGACGCTAAGGAGCCACTGTGACGTTAACATTAAAAGTACTTACGTGTACGCGTCACTTTATATCCATGTGACTTAATGGTTTGTCTGCGACACTCAAGAAAATCACCAGAAACAAGTCATATCTTGGAGAAACAATAAATTAATATTTTGTAAGCATTCCTAAAAATTTCACATAAGTTTCACGAGAAAAATGTACGTCAAACTTTCCCTAAAATGAAAAACTAAAAGTTTGTTTA
This sequence comes from Amphiura filiformis, assembly GCF_039555335.1. Taxonomy (NCBI): domain Eukaryota; kingdom Metazoa; phylum Echinodermata; class Ophiuroidea; order Amphilepidida; family Amphiuridae; genus Amphiura; species Amphiura filiformis. The sequence continues at coordinate 338,590 of NW_027305486.1, read as the reverse complement.
ACTTGACCAACGCGTGGAGATTAATTGTTAAAGTGACTAGCGGGATACCCGCGCTTCGCGCGGGTCCCCGCTAGATGGGAGTGTTCACCATAACAGGAATAATTACTGAACAGGTAGAATCATTGAAAAGGTATATTTTATTTTTCTAAACCTGTCTCTTCTTACACTTTCTTTTTTAGTTTCTTTTGCTTAGCTTGTGATTTTCCGTTTCCATGTTATTTATTTATTTAACCTCGTTCCCATTATTTTCTTTCATAGCGTGTCTGCGGACGTGTTCACCCGTTATCATAATCCCGTGACCCGTCCATGTACCTTTTGTCCTTTATTTTTCCTTCTTTCCGTATTATCATGTCCACTGGTCTCTGACTCGCATCGCGTGGCTCTGCGCCGTTTACGCGCCCAATGGCGTAGTGCGCATTACGCACGAGGCGCTGACGCGCTGCCATGCCGGCCAGCTGCAGTGACGCGTAGGCTGACAACCTATTTTCACATAACAAAAAACCCGTTTTTACCCATATTTTCACTGTTTTTGCAGCCAATTCTTGACCGTTTTCAACCAAATAAAGTTTAAACACGTTCCCGTATATTCATCGATCTCCCGTATGAATTTGGCGACATTTGGATCGAAACTGACGGAGCCTTTATAGGCATACATAGATACATAGATACATAGATAGATACATACAACATTCCCCTATTTATAGTAAGACTAGCGGGATACCCGCGCTTCGCGCGGGTCCCCGCTAGATGGGAGCGTTCACCATAACAGGAATAATTTATACTGAACAGGTAGAATCATTGAAAAGGTACATTTTATTTTTCTAAATCTGTTCTTTCTTACATTTCCTTTAACTTCTTTGTTTATTTGCTGCTTGTGATTTCCCGTTTCCATGTTTTTTATTTATCTCTGTTCTCATTATTTTAGCTTCTTTTTCTTACATTTCCTGATTAGTTTCTTTCCTTCTTTGTTTCGTTCCCGTTTCATTTAGTTACTTTAACCCGTTGGCCTATTATTCGTACTTTTTGTCCTCATTTTAATTTTATTTTTCTTTATAGTACCGCTTCATGTTGTTTATACAACAAACATCTTTTTCCCGTATTTATTACGTCCTCTCATATAGCGTGTCTGCGGACGTGTTCACCCGTTATCATAATCCCGTGACCCGTCCATGTACCTTTTTGTCCTTTATTTTTCCTTCTTTCCGTATTATCATGTCCACTGGTCTCTGGCTCGCAGTCGCGTGGCTCTGCGCCGTTTACGCGCCCATTGGCGTAGTGCGCGTTACGCACGAGGCGCCGACGCGCTGCCGGCCAGCTGCAGTGACGCGTAGGCCGACAACCGATTTTCATAACAAAAAACCGTTTTTAACCATATTTTCAATGTTTTTGCAGCCAATTCTTGACCGTTTTCAACCAAATAAAGTTTAAACACGTTCCCGTATATTCATCGATCTCCCGTATGAATTTGGCGACATTTGGATCGAAACTGACGGAGCCTTTATAGGCATACATAGATAGATACATAGATACATAGATACATAAACTACGCAAAAAAAGTTTCTTTATGGTTAGGAAATTTACCCACTATTAAAATCTAGCAACCAATTTTGTACGTTTGCTCACTAATCGCATGCGGGTGATTGTCCTGCGCATTTTGACACCTCAATCACTACCCTACGACACTCCTGAGAAAAGATATGAATGTTTAAGTAACACGAGATCGAAAATGAAAATTGCAAAGAGGCCTATTCAGCGGTTTTAGAGCTGATTCACTGATCCAAGACGGTTTCATTATTCCCGCCTTTTAAATTTTAATTTAAAGCATTTTCCTTGATGCATGTTGGATAATCCTTTGCTTATTATGCAGATGAATGATCAAAGACAAAGGTGAGTGGGTACTAAGACATTTACGTTTTGAGAGATGGATTTGGAAAAGGATTCAAAACAGGTCATGATTACAGCTGCATTCCTGGAAGCAGAAGGAATTGAGACACTAGAACATAACATAACATAGAGTGGCCCTCCAGAAGCCCTGATCTTAATCCCTTGGAGAACCTTTGGGATCAGCACAAGAAACGAGTCAACAAGAAGATAAAGGCAGATATAACGCTGGTGGGATTGCGTCGCATCGTTATCAACGAGTGGAACGGGGTTGAGCAAGGTAACATTCAACGCCTCATTAGGAGCATGAGACGCCGCGTGGCTGCTGTGAGGGAAGCCAACGGTGGACACACAAAGTATTGAAAGACGGGTAAAGAAAGAGATTAATCTCAAGTGAAGTTGGAAACGGCAGTATGGTGCCTGAAATGTACTCAGCAATTAAACAAAAAATGTTATCTGCATGTTTGTTGTTTTTTGTGTTCTTTTATGCTGAAAACTTGAATAGGCCTCTTTGCAATTTTCATTTTTCGACCTCGTGTTACTTAAACATTCATATCTTTTCTCAGGAGTGTCGTAGAGTAGTGTTTGAGGTGTCAAAATGCGCAGGACAATCACCCGCATGCAATTATTGAGCAAACGTACAAAATTATTCGCTAGATTTTAATAGTGGGTAAATTTCCTAACCATAAAGAAACTTTTTTTGCGTAGTGTAGATACATACAACATTCCCCTATTTATAGTAAGATGCATCAAAGCAAGACGTAGACTAACATATAACAGGAAAAAAGATGTTTTTGGCACCAGATGGAGGGTTCTTACCACACTGGCCGAATGCTGGGTAATATTATTTTAATTAACTACACACATCACAAAAAGTAACTAACCCTTTGATTCGAATTTCCAAACTGAAATACAAATTTTACAAAAGGAAGGAATAATATTTGTTCTTCACATTTTGTGACCTTGTCTGTATCATTAGCCTCTTGAATGCTGCTATGGCGACCCTGTGAATGTAATAGAACCATTATTCCTAGTAGTACTTATGGCCTTGTGTCTTATATTGGGACCCCTAACAGCTGAGCATGGAAGTGTGGGCCTTTTCAAGCTCTGTTTGATTTTGCGGTCCTCAGGTTGAGAAAGTACACTTGAATAGAAATATAGGCATTCCCAAACTGGACCAAATTTTGCTTTAAAAAGTTAATTGTTACACCTTGTATAAATTATCTTCAAGTACACCCTGAATATTAATTTCAGGTTTGGAACATTCTTAATGCTTTCCAGCGATATATAATTTTACATACCTGTATTGAATTGGATTGAATTTAAATTGAACAAAAATAAGAAAAAGCTCCTCTTATCTACTTTTTGATTCTCTGCGGTTCTCTTTATAATTTTCTACATTCGCTTCAGTCTAATTATAGAAGCAATGCTGGGAGCACAAGACAAAAATTGACCATTTGATTTCATTCCCCAAAATGTCAAATAAACACAAAAGCGAAATACAATAACAGAACCTTAGAAATAAACCAATTTTCATCAACGTGTTCCATTTCATTGTATAATTGAATCGAATTTACATGATTTTTATTTGCTGATATCGGAAATCTAATACAAATGTCGATTGGTTTTAGTCTTCGGAGTTGACAAAATAAACACTGGTTATCCATTCTACCTGTATTTTGTTTAAGGGCTGGGGTATGAACGTTTGGACAGTATTTATTGTGGGACATTAGAGCACATCAGACATATCGAATTGCATTCTGAATACGAAGAATGGCTTTCTGATATCAAATAATTTTCATTTTGTGAAATTCGCAATTTAATACACATTTTATGGCAAATCATTAAAAATTGATATTTTTGATATTTAACAGTACTTGAAGTAAACTTTATAAATCTGATGATTTATACTTAAAGTGTATGTAGGTGGGATGAAAAGCCGATGCTTAATTAAAAATTTTGACCTTTCGTATTGAAGATATGGATTTAAAAAAATTAGGTCTTTTTGGTAAAAAATCCGTATCTTCAATATGAAAGGTCAAAATTTTCAACTGACCGTCGGCTTTTCGTCCCTGCTACATACATTTTAAGAATATATCATTAGATTTATATAATTTACTTCGAGGACTGTTATATATCAAAAATTTGAAAAATATCAAATTTTTATAATTTGTCATAAAATTTGTATTAGGCCCTATATTGTGATTTTCAAAAATGAAAATTATTTGATATCAGAAAGACATGCTTCGTATTCAGAATGCAATTCGATAGGTCTGAGGTGCTCTCATGTCCCACAAAAAATACTGTCGAAACGCAATAAACGCTCATTTTAGATCCCTTAACATAACCTGTTTATCTGGAAGATCAGTTCGGTTCAGTTCAGTTTTATTTCATCCATTATAAATCATTTTGTAAACATGAGAGACTATAAAGAAAAACCTGATATATAAATTATGATTAAGTGTTTGGAGTACGAATAGATGAGACCAAACTCACAGCTTGATGGAGTCTATTTACATACAGCCTGTCTCAAAAAAAATTGTGCAAGTGAAAAGCGCCCTCTCTGGCAATTAGAAAATACCGTTGTGACATATTGCTTACATCAACATCAAGGGCGTAGTCTTAGCTCTCAAATGCCGTTTGTTCTGTTCAATTTGCTTGTTTTAATCTCAAGATATGTTTAGTTAAAGATGAAAGGGTAAAATCACAATTGTGCCACTTTTACTGGGGGAGTTCCTTCGTGAAATCAAAAGAATGCATCAATTACATAATACAATTTTTTTGACTGTTTTTACTGTTTTAACATGATGCAGGAATGATGATTTTCTTTTTCCACTTAAAAGAGATTAAAAGATAAATAAATATTTCACATTCTGCTGTAAAAATTAAATACATGTGCATGTTAATGATTTTATCATGGTAAATGCTGTTCTCTTAGTCACTCAAGACATGTTAAAAGACAAACAAATATTGCGCACTTATATATGTTATAGGTTAATGAACGCGTATTACTTGTTTGGAGAGCTATTAGACAAAATTATGCACGCGTGCTGATGTTGATGCGTCTAATGCATGCGCCCCGAAAGGAGGAGTGCATTAGACGCATCAACATCAGCTATCATTGATTTACATGTATAGCTCTCTTCCCTAGTAAAAGTGGCACAATTGTAATTTTACCCTTTCGTTGTTAAATAAACATATCTCGAAATTGGAACAAGCAAATTGAACAGAACAAACGGCATTTGAGAGCTAAGACTGCGCCCGTGACGTTGATGTAAGCATTATGTCACAACGGTATTCTCTAACTGCCGTAGAGGGCGCTTTTTACTTGCACATTTTTTTTGAGACAGGCTGTAGTTGAAACATTATGAATATACTGAATTAAACCAAAAATAAATGGTGTCATTTATAAAAGTTTATATAACGAACGTGATTTCAAATGACGTCGAGATATCAAAATTAAATTTAGTAACAGATAACTGAGACTTGATAGAATTACATGGACATGTGGCTAAAAGCATTATCCAGCTAACACAGAGCAAAGGTAACATAATCAGGAAAAATGACACTTCGAACAGTATTACTTGCAATGCAACATCATCTACGATTTTCTTTTATACCCAACTCTATGTGCTGACGCTATTATCTTTTGTGGTATGGTTAGCTACACGAGCCTGTGGCCAAATCTGATATTGTTAATATAATAACACTTCGAGGCTTCGAGCAGTATCATTTAGTATTCAACATTTCTTATATTAACAGCAAAGCTTTTGTTTTATCCCCAGCAAAGTCGAGGAAGCAGATCTGTATTAAACTGTAAGCCTATGAGTTTGCGATGTAGGTATACATTTCATCTGTTGTATCAGGTATTTGATTATTCCTGCAACAAGTTGACCTTGAAAATTGATATTGTTTCTTCGACGTCAATCAAAGGAGCTATATCAGAATATCCTTCCTTATTAGTGAATGCTCCTAACATATCTTGTGAAATTTAAATAAAGAAGTGAAACTCAGGCAAACCGACAATATACGGTAATCAAGGAGAATTAAACATGTGATGATTTTAATCTCTTGCAAATGTCTCACGGCCTAACACAGCAGATGGGACACATCTGATAGGTCACCCGTCTCTAATTATGAAATTTAAAATAAAACAATAATAATAATAATATAATGCTTTAATACAAAATACAAGGAAATTACCTTTTGATTAAACAATATCACGTCGTCATCAACATAACTCTAAAGAGCAGATTGTCACCTCTACTCCTACGATATACCACAAACGCATTTATATCCCAGGACCGTTCAAAAACACTTGTTAGGGGGGCCTGTTACAAAAAGGGGGCCCTTAAAATTTTTGACCCTGCTAGGGGGTGGCTTAAAAAATGACCACCAATTTTCCTGGAAAATTGAGTTTATATGATTTTCTATGGGGTTGACCCATAATTATCATGTCAAAAAGGGGGCCCTGAAATTGTTGAGATCTGAAAAGGGTGGGCCTGAAACATTTTCGCTTTGAAATTTTTTTGCATCAGGCCCCCACCTTCTAACAAGTGTTTGTGAACGGTCCCTTAAAACGAGGTAAATGATACATTTTGAATTGTATTGTCTTGTGTACATATAACTCCAAAGAACAGATTTCCACTTGACAGCTCTTGACCTTCAATTTGATTTTAATAACATATTACTACCAACGTATTGATATAATCAAAAGAAAAAACAGCTCGTCTCTCGAAGGAACTGACCTTTTGATAAAATAATATCAAGTCTTATCAATATCAACTCTAAAGAACATATTTGCACTTCACTTTCAATCTGATGTTTCTACGGTATCTATATATCAAGGTGATTCCCAGCGATGATAGCGAAGATTCGAATTTGCCCACTGGTACCAAAATATTGGTACTCAATTACTAATAAGAGCAAACGGTGATGAGCTACAGCTGCTGAAGTCATACCCTTCTTCCGATAGACATGCATGCAAAAGCTTTTAAAAATCCATTTAAAATGACTATTCTATGTGACAATCTCTTTAAAAGCATCCACGGTCCTTGACTCAATTTAATTTGTCGATTTTAAATGCAACTGGAATATAATATCCGACATGATCAATTAAACCACGCTCCAACCATGAATCATACAAACAATAGGATTTTACTTGTCTGTTAAAGCAGCTGTGCCTTAATTCTACAGGAAATATGGAATGCAGCCATGAAATTATAGAAAAAATTGGTAAATATTTTGCACTGCTATCAGTCTCAGTTATTTTTTCATAGACAGGTGCGAGTAAACTGAGGAAATGTTTATATTATATAGTAATAAACAAAACCTGGTGTTAAAGATGTTTATAATAACTTTCACATCTCTTGTTTAGAAAACTTCTTTTTGATATCAGCGTTTTTCTTCCATGACAAAAGCGATCAGGGGTACAAGTCAACTTTCAATATCACCGTTGAATTTGAAATCCATGCTCGACATTATAGGTTGCCTTTGATAACATTTCTTTATTATCGTCGCTTAAAAATTACAAATGAAAATGTCTTTGACCAGGAGTACTCTTTCACGTTTAATTTTTGTCATATGAGGATTATATGATGAGTTTAAAATTGATAAGATCTCACACCACTAAATGCCAGCCCCATCGAGATGTGTAGTAAAATTGCCTTAAGAAACTGTCATTTTATCTTCACAGGAGCGACTATGATATTGAAGACCGAATTGAAAAGACTAGTTTGCGTATGACGTCCTGTCAACCAGACCAAAAATACCGTACTGCGCAGCTTAGCAACCAATCACGCCGCGCCTTTGCACTGACGTCAGACGCAAACTAGTCTTTTTAATTTGGTCTTCAATTAAAAGTTCTTTATACGACTGGCCCACACAGTGTATGATGTCTGATAATTACATAATCTCGTACATGCAAAATCATGCTAGAATCAGTAATACGAGGGTTGGTCAATAATATCCCGCAACCATTATTTATCTCCGATCATGCATGACTTAGATGACTGTTACTTACGATCAATAAAGTTTGTACCTTTGTCTTTCAAAACGCACAACAATTAGTATCAGAGTACCTTTAATTATACGTAATCTCATTTGCATTGCTATATGTACACTGACAATTGTCAACATTGGCGAGAAATTTGAATTGGCTTTGAGGAACGTGTAATAAAAAGAAGCAGAAGTAAGGACCAAAGCAGTTTACAAGCCTTATTTTTGGTATGAGGTAATCTGAGTATATTCAATTGATAATTGTGAAAAAAGAAATGTATCCGTCAACAGATGAGGAAAGGGTCCGTCTTTGAACTTCACCAAAAATAGGCCTATAACAACAAGCAAAAATGGTGTGAAAATCGCGAAAAAGAGCCCACACGGCAGAAGAAAGAATCTAAATTATCTCCAAAATAAAACAAAACCAAATATGGTTATTGGTATGGTATTAGAGATCATGGTCAGGACAATAGAATTTGTTGCAACAAAAATAGAAATATGCGCATGCGTTGATGGTATGCATGATTGAAAGTACCAAAAATGTATGAAAAAAAAAATTCATCAAAAACGCGCTAAAAATATGACTAATACAAGGTTTGCGGAACAGTAGCTGTGTGAGTGAATTGCTATACCAAGTCTTATGCTAAAATTAGACACACCTTTCGAAATTCAAATTTCTTATTCAATCCAGAGCCTCTCTATGGTGTGCTACTATAATTACAAAAACAAGACCTTTTGAAATTAAGAGTTCATTAAGAAAGAAATGTTTATGGTTTCACCACTGGGACCTCCCTTTTTATAATCAGTAGATACCCAATCAAACCAGGTACCATTGGTTAAATTTTATCATCGATTTATCTTTCTATCTCTTATTATGTAAAGAACAATGGGTGATAAAGCCTACTCAAAATTGGAGATATTCAACACGATTTCTTTTCTTTAATAAAAATGGTACATGTCTAAAAAGAGTCCAGCATCATGTCTATGTTATCGGTCTATAAAGCTGCAAAAACCGTGCCAGATTCTATACTTTTATTCTCGAGATATTTGGAATTATGTAACAATACCTCAATTTGGCGCGAGATTTTCTTGACTACTTTTCACCATGAATCAGGCAGTGCCCATACGCTATTGTGTTTATGCTAATGTCATTACGTAATCAAGCATTCAGCATCGCTAATACATATTCGTTTTGAAAGACAAAAGTACAAACTTGAATTTAGCGTAAGTAACAGCCATCCAAGTCATGCATGAGCGGAGATACACCATAGTTGCGGGAACTTATTGACCAGCCCTCGTAACTACTCGATATTTTACTAATTATGTCCAATCCAAATTTAAGCCGAAATCATACAAATTTCTGCTCATTTTTATGGTTTTTGGAGGTGTGAAATCAAACTGTAAACTGTTGGTGAAATGGGCATAGTGATTATGCTATTAAAATTAGGTTACTTTAAAGTATTAGAATATTGTAGATTTCTTTTTATCTTTTCAGTTTTCGGATTCGGATCTCATTGTTATTTTAAAGTGTTAGCCTGCTAGGTATGATAAACATTATTATTCTAATCTTTAATGGCTCGCTGAAAAGTTTAAGGAAGTATGTTTTCGTTTTCGGTGCCGTGATAATGTAAATTGTAAAATTGAAGAGCAAATTGGCGAACTACCGGTCTGCGTCCGTAAATAGGCTAATGCAGTATGCGGTGCGGTGGGGATATCGGTTAACCATCTACTGAATATGTGCGCGTCTTGAACAAGACTATACATTGTGAATGAAAAAAGATGAAGATTCCAAAGTTCTATTGCAAATGTTGCTTTTGTTGCTACATCTAAAGCGCTGTTGCTGGCCAACTTTGACCAGTCAAATCACAACGCCTGAGCAACAGCCTAATTGTGTCATCTTTTTCATCCTGGTATCGCGAGAATAAAACAAAATTAATACAGGATGTGACTCTGGAGTGGACAGTTAATTTTAGTTTTATTTCATTCATTCCATACTATGTCCAGAAGCACATGGGGAACACATGGGGGAAATCGGCCATTTGATTTAATTTCATCAAATGCAAACAAACATACAGAGAAATATAATCCTAGAACCTTAGAAGTAGACCAATTTCATCAACGTGTTCCATTTCCTTGTAAAATTGTATCAAATACTAGTAGTATACATAATATTTTTATTTGCTGATATCGCAAATAATGTCGGATGGATTTAGGAGTGGACAAAGCAGTCACTGGTTCTATCAACCATTCTGTAGTATTACCCTAATCTGTTTTCACGAGAGATCATTTCAATTTAGTTTTATTTGATCCATTCTTATGCGGCCCGTACACTATCAATTTGATTAATCCATAATGCGGACACTAGATGCAGGACTGGATACAAAATAGTATTTCTCTTCAATATAGAAATCTGATCTAGTATGATTTTATTGACGGTTGGACAATAAAGATCGTTATTATGTTCGTGTGTACAGTGCAGAATCATGACAATGGTAGATTTTGTATCCACTCTCAGGAGGCTTAAAGGCATTCCTACAATGCACTATATGATTGGGAAATTTGATCAATATAACCTAATTTTAAGGCAAAGTCCCCATTGCCACACACACACAAAATTGTAATTTTAAAACTGCACAGTCAACGAGCTAATAGTTGAGACTTATAACTTATATTTGAGTTTCGTACAGGAAACATTCATATTGTCCCACTGCATTGATTTTATTCATAAGTCTCAATGTTTTGAATGTTAAATAAAAGGATGAAAACACCAGATATTTGCACACAATCCCAATGCAAGGTATGGTCGGTCAACTGTGCCACATGTATACAAAAACCAGACATACCAAGGTCAGAAACCCCATTGGGTTATGGGAATGTCTTTAAACATCCTCTGTTCTTGTATCTAGAGTCTTTGATATTGATCAATCAAATTGATCGTGTATGGGCCGCATTAGTCATTTTACATAATAAAATAATGACAAACATAGCGGGAAATTTGATACATAATTTGTGACTAAGTATAATATGGAGTAATAATGAGTGAGACCCAACGAACAGTTTGATATATTATTATGAAAACAATACTACGAGTATATTAAAGCAAGAATAAAATGTGTAATAAATGTTTATATATTAACAAGCATGATTTGGACTGAAATATTAAAATAAATTAATAAAAGATATTTGAGCCTAGGTAAACGTACGGTCGTATGTCTTGAACTCGCCACCTAAAAAAGGTGGCGACGTTACATATTTTGCCCAAGTCAACTCAAATTAAATGATGATATCTCTGTCAAGCAAGAAGTTATTGTCAGGCTTGTGGTCTCATTTTATTGCTAAATAAAATGCACTTTCAACCCTGTAAAAAGAAATACTTTAGCTTGTTTAATACTGACACTGTGCTTCATAGAATTCAGAATGGGCAGGGTGGCGGAGGTGGGGGATGTGGTACACACAAACTCTAAATGTTTTTAAACACTGTAGTAAGTAATGCAGATGTCTTCATAATCTAAAAGTTACTGTAAAAGTTTAATTACTTATCCTTTCATAGTCAAAGTATAGATTTTCTGAAGGAAAATTCGATGAGGAATCTAAATATGGACTTATTTTTTCTGTATGGGTTAGGGGCAAAATGTTTCAGTTCAAAATATGTTGAATTGTAAAAAGATCTAACATACTTTGGGACACCCTATATTCCGAGATTACCAAACAGCTGTGATTTTGGTTTCTTCCAAAGTCAGTTGGCTCTCCATATCCTCTAACCAAATGAATGTTGTTTACTTCCAGTTTATTACTGACCCATTTTTTTTATCAAAATCTTTTTTATTCCACCCTATATAACTTACAGGTCACCCTGTATAATGAGTTGAAATGTGTATATTTGAATTGCTTATGCCTCCAAAAATGTATACTTTTGCTAGTTTAGGGTTGATGATTGTCGAGATAATCTAATTAGAAACTCGATTGGTGTAAAAATTCCCTGAGTAGGGTAAAATTGGGGACAAATATTTTAACCAGCCGAGGGGGGGGGCAAGCATTTTTTGTCAGGCCGAGGGGAAGGGGCAATTTTTGGCACACCATTTGAAGATTTCACCACTCGGCTCATAATTATTGCACGGGCCCCATGCTTTAATACAAAACAAACGAATTTAGCTTTTGATAAAACAATATCACGTCTTTGTTTATATAACTCTTAAGAGCAGATTTTCATCTGATATTCCTACGATATTATCACGAACTCACTTTTATCCCAAGAAAATAAAAGCTCTTTTAAGACGATGTAAATGTTGACCTTTTGATGAAACAATGTCGGGTCTCGTGTACATAACTCCAGAGAACAGATTTGCACTTGACCTTCAAAAATCTGATTTAAAAAATATATTACTACCAACACATCTATTTAATCCCAAAGAAAAACAAGTTCGTTACACAGAGGAATTGACCTTTTGATAAAATAATACCAGGTTTAATGATCATGATGAACTTCAACTCCAAAGAACAGATTTGCACTTGACCTTCAATCTGATATTCCTACGATATCTATCAATCATGGTGATTCCCAGTGATGAATTGCCTCTGCGTATCATTTTACCTTTAAAGTGTTTATTTTTAAAAGTAGCAACCTTCACCTCCTGAGATGCAAATCATAGGATACTGAAGCGACAATAATCTCTGAGATAATGTCATTCCTTTCTGAGGATTTCGAAATATATTACTTTAACCAGCAAAGGTTGAAAGCATTACTAGATATAATTGTATGATGAGCTTAAACATCCGATTTTTTTCCTTCGGTGCCAACATATTTACTCATTTACTTAATAGGAGCAAACGGTGATGAGCTAGAGCTACTGAAGTCATACCTTTTAAAAATCCATTTAAAATAACTATTCTATATGACAACCTCTTTCAAAGCACCATGTCAATATCCACGGTCCTTGACTTAAAGCCATATTATAACATTTGCTGAGGAAGACACCCTCACTGAATTTTTAAAATTCCTTTTTTTACACGATTAAATAATGTACTTTATTAAACCAATATACTCTGCAAAAATCAAGACTCTAGGTGCTGTGTAGTTTTGTCAAAATCCGAGATTTTGAATAAAACGCCGGATTCGGCGCTTTATTATTACGATGGAATTATTAGTCGAACGCATACACGATGTTCATAACACACAGTACGTACACGGCGTGCGCGGTGATATACACAACAAAGGGTCGTACCACAACATGACCGAACGAGTGCTACGTATTGGCGACATGTGCGCTGGTAGTAAATTCCAATTTTCTTTGCTTTGGCGTAGTTGTTCGGCTCAAAAATAAAAGGGGATATATCTGACAGTAAAAGCTAACATTTTAAGGCAAAGAAATGCTAATCTATTTTGTTTGAAAATGTTATAATATGGCTTTAATTTAATTTGTCGATTTCATACACGCATTATCTATTGCAATTGATGGATATATCCGATTTGATCAATTAAGGGTATACGATGTATTGATGGTCGAAGCAGCAAAAAAAGTAGTTCACAACATCTTGCGAATGGTAGTGAGATTTAGCAAAAAATTGCATTGCTCAATTCATAGCGAACGTGTAGAAGAATTCAAATATCACAGATATACTTTTGTATGTCTTGTGGTTCTTGAGTTATGTTGTAAAGAGGGCTGAAATAACAACACTTTTGTAAAACGTACATAACTCATTAACAACAATAAATTAAGCAAGTTTTCAAAGTATATGATTTGTGGAATGAACTGCTATTTTTCAATAATATATTGATTCAGATAATGAAATTCGATTTTTTTGCTGCTTCGACCAACAATACCTCATATACCCTTAAACCACGCTCTATGAATCATACGAACAATAGGATTTTACTGAAAACAGGTGTGCAACATTCCTGAAGGAACATGGAAGGCAACCATCCATTAAATAGAAAAACGTAGTAATATTATGCACTGCTTTTAGTCTTAGTTGTTTTTTATAGATAGGTGCGGTAAGTGGAGGAAACTTTTATATTCATGATATTGTAGTAAGAACACAACCTGGTGTTAAAACAATTTTCGTATCAACTTCTCATCTATAAGTTCCTATTGATAACAACTTTGTTCATGACATAAGCCTTTTAAATTACAGCAAAGACACGTGTTTAAAATGTCCAAGAACAGCAAAAGTACAAGGTGCATATGGCTAGTTTTGGGCGGGAATAAACACTAGGTCCTCAGTTTGTTTTTGGTAAAATATGAGACTTGCCATTAAACTTTGGAGGAAATGGGACGTCTGGAAACTTCAACAACTTTAGGGCTTGAATCGAAGCAAAATTATTCTGCAAAAATGGCGAAAATGAAAAAGCAGATATTACAAATGACATTAACTATCTCCAAAATGAAACAGATTAAAATATAATGAATGGTCACGTGTGAGAGCTGGTACTCAGTGCGATGATAACTGGTGCAAATTAAACAACAATCTGCGCATGCGTAGGTAGGATGACGGATACAACATACTGGAAATGCACGAAAATGGCAAAAATCCACGTATATAGGGCCTAAAATATTACAAAATGCTATGAAAATTTGAATTTAAATATTCGTATGAATTTTTATGGATGATCTCAACCTGAAATAAACAGAAAAGTTTTAAAAATAATTTTTTTATTCAAACGATGGCCTCTCTCTCTCTGTACCACTACTTTTTGTATAAATGTAACAATGGTAGAATAACAGTTATATTTTAATCACGGATTCAAATATTTTCTAGGGAGACTCCTGTTTTAATGTTTGGAGATTAGTCAACAGAACTGGCAAAAAACATTAATTTCCATGTTTGCTATTTTTGGCAATATCAAGATTTTTATAGAAAGAAAAGCCTTGTTTTTGTCAAAAATAACACATATTTGACCACGCATTTTAAATAAACTAAAACATTTACAGCCCAACAAACTTGATTTAATGAATTGGTAGTTTGTGTTCTATTACTGTCCAAAAAACAGCGTTCTCCGTACTTTAATTCCGAAGAAAATATAAAAAATACAACAATACCTCATTTCAGCCTCTTATTTCCCGTAACAAAAACGACTCAATTTCACCAGGTGACTCTAGACCATTGATTTTATGCTAATGCAGTTACGTAATCATGTGTGTGATATAATTTTTACATGTGTTATTTGAAAGACAACGGTACAGTGTTTATGTAATCATTGAGAAATGCCCAAAAACAATCCACATATGACGTCACGAGTCAACTCTTAAAACATACTGACTGCCCCTCGTATAAGCAATTTTTTATCAGGTCGAAAGGGGGAAAGCGATGATAGAACTGAATCTCATTATCATTGTAACATTAACGTGCTTTAATATTCATCTTAGGTGAAGGTTGCACTTAAAAGTAGTAACCTTCACCTAAGATTCCTATCATTATTCTAATGAAGCGACAGCAATCTCTGAGATAATGTCATGAATTTGAAATTTAAAATAAAAAATAATGATAAGGGGATGTGCAATAATTATAAGTCCTGAGGGTAATTTTTCGGGGGTGCAAAGATTTTTTGGCCATTCGAGCGGGGTATGTAAGCAATATTTATTAGGTTGAACAAGCGATGATAGAACTGACTCTCATTATCATTGTAACATTAACAGTGGTTTAATATTTATCTTAGGTGAAGGTTACTCGAAAGAAAGAGCACAGAGTTGAATCGGAAAAAAGGATGGCCCAAAATTACACCAGGGCGGCTAGGAAGGATTCGCAGTCAATTGAAATGAAATCCTCAATTGCAGAACATGCCAGCAAAGAAAACCATCTGATTAACTGGGACAATCCAAAAATTCTAGCGACGGACGACACAAGAAACACCAGATGGATAAGGGAGTCCATCTGGATCCGGAGGAAATCACGACCAAGCATGAAAGAGAGTCTAATGAACAGCGACGAGGGGGCCTTCCAACTGAGTCACGTCTATGACCAATTGATCCTGAGGGCGTCATCATCTTCCGATGACGTCATACCATCCAACAAGGGATCAAATGGCATATACCATTGAGAAAGGCAACAGACAGGATTGCCGAAACTGTATGGAAAACGTGAGTTTTTTATTGGAATTTGTACTATGAAAACTTTGAAATGTGAAGGTTACTTCTTTAAGGTAGCAACCTTCACCTAAGATTCCTATCATTATTCTAATGAAGCGACAACAATCTCTGAGATAATGTCATTCGCTTTCTGATGATTTCGAATCATATTACTTCAACCAGCAAAGGTTGAAAGCATTACTAGACATGCATGATCAGCTTAAACCATTTAAAATCTATGCTTAAACTTTAAAACATCCAATTTTTCCCCTCCGGTACCTTTCTTCCGATAGACGTGCATGCAAAATCCATTTAAAAATCCATATCATGACTATTGTACATGACAATCTCTTTCAAAGCATCATGTCAATATCCACGGTCCTTAAAGGGGGTAACCCTATTGGTTTTGGATATGGATTGTCTTTAAAATTACATAATAATATCAAATATCGCCCCCTTTATGCTGCTTTGTGAAAAAACGAGAGCATTTTCGGCGTAAATGTGAATAAATAGCCAAATTTGCAATCCAATACCTTGGTATACGTAAATTGCATTCTGGGTAGGCAAGCAACAACAACCATTTCCGTTCGTATGACGAATTTAATGCTGACATGCTGTACAATCAATGCCCGGCCCGTATTGAACGAAAAATATTTGTTTTTTTCGTACCGTTTCAGAAAAAAAGGAAACAAAATATATTTCCCCTTGCAATATGTACATTTCAAATGAATATAAAAAAAGTTTGGGTTAAAAATGGAGAGGAAAAAAAACATTCCGACACCGGATTTTGAACCGGTTAATACCTCTCGGGTAGAAACATGAAGCGCGCGCTAACCGACTGAGCTAATCGGCCCGCTGCCTCCATCGTGGAAATTTTATAATTAAATACGGCACACCGTCTAGACGCGTCTCCTCAGCAGTTAGTGTGGTTCGCTTTTTTTCACAGAATGTGTATGACGCGAAACCAAAGTAGCTGTTGAGGCGACTGATATTACGAGCTATTTCGTTCATAATTCCCGGCCCAGAAATCAAAGTATTTACCATTGTTTACAAACTGGTATACCTGTAAAAGCCGCTGTGTTTCATGATTTCTCCGGAAATACATCGACTTGGAGCGTCAAATTTCAGGATAGTAATGAGAAAAATAGTATCTATTATGTGATACCAAAACCTCATCAACAATGAAAAAATTCGGGGGGGGATGATGCTGTCGATCGGGTTACGGACCTTTAACTCAGTTTAATTTGTCGATTTCATACACGCATTATCTATTGCAACTGATGAATATATCCGATATGATCAATTAAACCACGCTGTAAACTTGAATCATACGAACAATAGGATTTTACTGAAAACAGGTGTGCAACATTCCTGGTGGGAACATGGAATGTAACCATGCATTAATAGAAAAACGTAGTAATATTATGCACTGCTTTTAGTCTTAGTTGTTTTTATAGATAGGTGCGGTAAGCGGGGCAAACGTTTATATTCATGATATTGTAGTAAAAACACAACCTGGTGTTAAAACAATTTACATATCAACTTCTCATCTATAAGTTCCTATTGAAGTTACTTTCTGGAATGCTTTCTCCCTATCACAAGCGTTCAGTTGTGCAAGTCAATTTTCAATTTCACCGTCTAATTTGGTTGTCTCTGCGCCCTTTGGTCAAAAACTTTGATATGCGTTTGCGTTTGCGGATGTGAGGGTGGGGTGTTATGTGTGGTTTTCTTTATTGTTTTTTTGTTGTTGTTGGGGTTTTTTTGGTTGTTTTTTTTTGGTTTTTTTTTGAGGGGTGTGTTTATTTCAGCAATGCGAATGTGGGTTTTTTTGTTTTCATTTCTTTTCGGTGATAATTTAAAAGGTTTTTAATGAACGCCAATTGGAATCCTGCACTAGTCTATTTGTAGCCGCTGTACGATCGCAGACTTTAGTGTATACATGTTGAGGGGCCAAGTGGACGGTTTTCTTGTGCCCAGGTCTTCAATAATATTCCGTAAATGTAACTATTGTTACTCAACATTTAAAATTCATCATAATTATCATCAAATATCATTATTAACAATATCATAATCGTCGTCGTCGATTTTTTTTTATTGTTGTTTACCTGTCATCGTCGTCGTCGTCATTATCATCATCATTCTGTCTCTCTTATTGATTTCTTTCTTAGTTAAAATCTTCCTTTCCATTTTCGCTTTCCTCGTTTCATGTTCGGGGTTTTTTTTGCGTCTTCTACCTCACTTAGAAGTTTACGATAATGGCTTATGGGTATTAATGTCGATTTTCTTTTCACAGGCTGCTAGCTGAAAACTAATTTACATCCATCATTCGTATTATTCATACAAACAGGAAAGTGTAATTGACCTTGAAGTTTCGATTTAATTCTGTTTATTATATTGAATTATTAGAATAACTTACCAAGTTTTAAAGGAAAGTAAACAAAATATCTTGAGCCTTTTTTTATGTTTTAGTGTATTGAGATGTCGTGTCTGCAATAATAAATTGCCCTTTTGTGTTATGTTCACATTATTATAGCTGTCTGTGGTTTTTGGTAGTTAGTTTTGACTTCATTTATTTATGGGGAACCTGTAGCAATCCCTTCAAC
The DNA here is from genome assembly GCF_039555335.1 of Amphiura filiformis. Taxonomy (NCBI): domain Eukaryota; kingdom Metazoa; phylum Echinodermata; class Ophiuroidea; order Amphilepidida; family Amphiuridae; genus Amphiura; species Amphiura filiformis. The sequence goes on along the minus strand of NW_027305486.1, from coordinate 320,046 downwards.
AGTGACAACAGATGGAATGGGCAGACAGCTCTAGACACTTCGTACCATGAAGGCTCTCTCGACCAAAATGGCATTGTTCATCTTATTTTTTTGACACATTTAACACCAATATTCCGATGTAGCTATGGGCAAAAATACTGTTAAACTTTAGTCCCGCCTTTTGAAACCGTTGGACATACCATCCCGAAATGAAGTGCACGGCAAATTCCATACCGTTGCCCTCTTGAATTAATATGTCCGTCAAAGATTCGGGAGATAAACAAGAAATGTCATATAAGGCAGCCTTTTATCATGCGATGTAGGCTATACCTAGCTGTTCTAAAGAGATAGGTATTAATATATCTGGATATGTTGTGTGGTAAATTATTGCACACATACGTAAATACCTGCTCTTTTATTGGTTGCGATTTCGGCATACTGAAGAATAACAGATTATTATAAACCGGGCTCGTTTCACGAAGACTACGATCGATCTTACGCTTGATTTACATGTGGTATTAAAATCAATCGTAAGAGTGATCTTAGAGCTTTGTGAATCGGGACCCTGGTCCTACATAACCAGTGCAGAGCCTTACGCAATTCGCCGAGCCCGAGAAGCGATGGCAGAAACTGTTTAAAAGGACGATGATACCGCCCCCCCCCCTAGTGTCATTACAAAACAAAAGGAGGACTGGTTTATATAATAAAAGCCTACAGAATCCCACGGCCATGGTATCAGGAAAATGGTTACGGAAGAAGTTTGCACGGAAGTGGTGATTGAACGAAAATAACAGTCAAAGATGGCTGAAGTCATGCAAAGGTTGAGAGACTCGGAGATTTTAATTGCAATACAGTGGCATAACTAGGACTGCAGGCCGGGGCGACGTGCCCCGGGCGCCACCCTTAGGGGACGCCAAATTGACCAATTCAGCATCGATTCTGCGCCTCTCCAAGCGATGAAAGTCAAACTTTTCGCGCATTTCAGCACAAAATCAGTTGAAAGAACATTTTAAGACCAATATTCAACTTCTAGTAACCAAAATTAATTAGTGGTAGGCTTTATTTGTCGAATATTTAGCGCGCTCCGCGCGCAAGTGTTTCAAGAATTGGGTGGGGATTGGGGGCGTCATTATGTGTCCTTAGCCCTGGGTGCAATAACCCTTAGCTTCGCCATTGCCCGAGGCTAAGTCTCGGGTGGGGGTATAGGGCGCCAATTTTGTTTCTTGCCCCGGGCGCTACCAACCCTAGCTACGCCACTGTTGCAATAATAAGGTTATGTGGTTACTCCATAAATGATATATTAATGAAACACGTAATAAACATACAAGACAATATTTTGGTATGATTCAAGGTCAACCGATGCCTTATAAGTAAGCCAGGTGACATTTCTTTCTTCTGAGTCCTGCTGATCTTGAAGGACCATTGCCTTCTAATGCTGGTAATTGCAGACACATCCATGAATCATTTTCCCATCATCATTTTCCTGATATCTTACAGAAACCAAATAAACCATTTAGATTCCAGCTGTAAAGTCTTTGGGACATTTTGTGGACTTACGTTTCTTCGTTTCTGCAGTCAAACAGATGTCCGTCTTTCTGCCATCGTAAGCACTTGAAGAAGCACATGATGACAAGTGACACTTCCCATCCCATTATTAGCCTTATCTTTCTTATTTCAGCAGAGAACATTTCTATCCAGTACGTCATGTGAAATTGACAGGATATTGGATCAATGTTTAACTCACAGTTTGTGGAATCCTTCTTTTTTCAGCAATGTTGCAATACTCTGAACATAACAGGAATATTTTAGGGGAGGAAGTGAATTCCCACTTGCGGCAGACCAAAGGAACCCTCACAGATCATATTCGCTTGATAAAAACGTAGAATTTTAGTGCTCCGATGTGCAACAAAAATAAAATGTATATCTCTCTCTTTTGAGGTATAAATAATTTCAAATTTGAAAAAACCATTATTTTATCTGACAGAAAATATCTCTTGAACATATTTGCAAGGTTTGGCGAAAGTGACAAACTACACGCACAACCTGCTGTATGCATTACAAGTAAATTACAGTTAAGGTTAGTAACTATTTTAAACTGTTGTGATTTGGTAGTTCACAGCATCTTGCGAATGGTAGTGAGCTTTGGCAAAAATTGCATTGTTCATTTCATAGCGAGTTTGTAGAAGAATTCAAATATCACAGATAATATACTTTTGTAGGTCCTGTGGATCTTGAGTTATGTTGTAAAGAGGGCTGAAACAACAACACTTTTGTAAAACGTACATAACTCATTCACAGCAATAAATCAAGCAAGTTTTCAAAGTATATGATTTGTTGAATGAACTTTTGCAAAACTTCAAGGTGTTATTTTTCAGTAATATATAATCGATGGCTGCTTCGACCAACAATACCTCGTCTACCCTTAAGTGAAGTACACGGGCAGCCTGCGCACAGATGCAAGTGAAGATTGTTTTTCAATGAATTTTACATTATAACAAACCCACTCACCCTCATTAACCTTTCTCAAATATCTTAATAACAACATCATAAAAGTCTTTACTAGCCACTTTAGCAAATAAAACGACTTCCTCAATACTGTTTGCAGAACATTGAACACAACCTTAAAGGGGCATTTCGTGATCCACAGCCTCGTCCCTCAACTATGCAAAAAAAAGTTGAGATTTTTATCCCATCGGAAACCTCTGGCTACAAAATGTTTTGTGTGCACAAAATGTTTGCAGATTCATTCGCTTGGCAAAGATATTGTCACATTTGTATTTATATTCTGCGTTACGGGCTAAATTTACCACACAGTGTAGTCATGCATAACTAGCAAACGTAAAATCGGAATCAACTGAATTTTGAAACATACCATACGTCTGAAACATACCATAAAAAGAGGATGTTAATTATCACAAAATACTCCTTTAAAACAACATTCAGAAGTGTCCTTACGATGTTTCAGCTATGCACTCTTCTAAAACGTTAAATGTTTCCCGGATATCATTGAATGTTGTTTACAGACCATTTCAATGGCTTTAGAAGTACGCGTGTTTCTCGCTAAATCACATTTAGTAAACACTTCATGACGTTTGTTAAAAGTTCAAATTATAGGAGGTTGTTCCGATCAACAACCTCATCCACACATCATTCCCACTATTGAAGTTCCCCATCAAAATAAGTATAAAGCCCACATTTTTTCATTAGCCCTACTACGAAATAAGAGAACTGGGAGCGGTTTTGTTTAAGTTTAGTAAGCCAAAATATGTCTATATAATAATGATACGATCAAGCAAAATGAGTCAGATATCGAGCAAAATCAAAATTATGTTTTAAATTTCATTATATGACCCATTTTCAGAGCTTTATTTTGGTGAAAATCACATCAGAATTGGACTTTGGTTCCAGTGATATATAAAAAAAATACAAAGGATGTTGAATAAACATCTCAAAAAAGGAACTAACGCCCCCTTAAACAATGACCATTATTCAAAAACGGGCTATTGTATTACAAATCTGTAAAATGCGTTGGAAGTAGAATTTATTTCCGCGTATTTTGACATCTCATTTGATACGATAGCATAGAAAACAATAAAACACCGGTCAATTTAAGGGGGTACTACACCCCTGTCCAATTTTATGTCTATTTTTCTCAAACATTATAGCGCATTGGGGACAAGTAAGATATGTATATTATAGGGGCAAGGACTACAACTACTGCACTGGAAACTTTATTTCAGCACAGACAACAGTTATGGAGTTACAGTCAAAAATGAGGGAAAACCAATATTTGATTAATAAATCAATAACTACTTGCCTTGAGTTGCTGAATTATCAGTACAGTAGTTGTAGTCCTTGCCCCTATAATATACATATCTTACTTGTCACCAATGTGCTATAATTTTTGAGAAAAATGCAAAAATAGGCACAAAATTGGCCAGGGGTGTAGTACCCCCTTAATGTAGTGATGTCCAGATTTGAAGTTGCACTTACAACTATACATAAACACATATATATCATTATGCAGATTTTCTTCCATTATACTGAATACAAATCAATAGAATTTACTGCAACTTTCAAATCTTGGGTTATATTGATTTAAATGTACGCTGTGACGTCAATATTTAGACAATTGCTACAAAATGTAATACAATCGCCCGTTTTTGAATAATGGCCATTATTTAAGGTGGTTAGTTACTTTTTTGAGATGTTTACTATATTTGCCTATATATATATATATATCTCAAGATCAATATTTCCGACTCATTTTGCTTGATTCACGTTTTTGCTCTCCGATCAAAAAGGGTCAAAACTGACGCCAGAAGTGAAGAGTAGAGATCGAATTCATTCAACCCAAGTAAACCAGCATTTAGTTAAATCGAGCAATTTGCTTTAACAGAACCATTGTGATTCATAACGTTACATGTAGATTGCCTTTACAAAGTAAATAGAGCTGTGAAAATATAAAAATAATTAGACGTGAGATAGCAGGAATCGAATAACATTTACATTTGGGAGAAAATGGATTTTACCAAAATGAACAGTGTAGGAAAGACAAATGTCAATTCACCAATGAAGGGATAACTTTTAATGAAATCATTAAAGGCGCGCAATGTGTAATAATAATCCAGTCTTATCATAGGTTATACATCAAGATGTGAAGAGCTTATTGCCAAACCGTGTTAAGTCCACAAACACATGCTTCTGATTTACCTGCGCGATATTACAATGGGTTGTGATGCTATAGGTATTATCATTTCAGTTGGATGCACCATTACAAAGCAAATAGTAGATGGATGCACAGTAACAATACTGTGTGAGGCCTTCGGTTCCCAAATGAGAACAATAGTCTGCATATTGTTAGGCAGCATTGTTATGGTAAATAATGGCTTGTTGATGGTACAACTCATTGTTGCTAATGTCAAACTTGTCAAAGTAATTATCGCGTTTCACAATTCGATGCGCCTCCAGCGGTCGCTGGGTCGAGGCCAAAATACGCAGTGCATCATGGGAAAATGAGTCGACATCCAAAGCCCGCGTAATTCGAATACAATACAGGAACATGCATCATTGTGGGTTTAAATGTCATTATAATGATGTTACATGTGAATGCACACTAAAACAACAATTTACCACTATAGTAGATCCATTTTCTATCTATTGATCACAGGGAATCCTTCGTGGAGCTGTTTACAACATATTTATTATCACACTCGCGTGAAAATTCAATAGCAGCTAGAACAGCGATGTCGACTCTGGAGTCGAAAATTTGACTGCCAAAAGCAACCGCTGGCGGCGCATCGTATTGTGAAACGCGAGAATTGTAATAAATTGTATCACACGTAAACGAGAAACATGTAGTTGTGGACTTAACACGGTTTGGAAATAAGCTCTTCATGTATACCCAGCAAACACAAAAACGTTTTAAACACGTTTTAAATAAGTTATATTTTGGCTTTTGGTTTAGTTGGTTTAGGTAAAAACGTTTTAATAACATTAAAATGTCGGGTTATATAAAGGCCATGATAACGTTTTAAAACGTTTTGTATGAAAACACACTACAACAATATTTTTAAATGTTTTCAAGAAATGTTATTGTAAACTATTTTTACAAACATTTTTGCCAAATATTGTGTCAATACTTAATAACATTATGTTAAAATGTTTGAACCCAGAAACCACAGAAATGTTCTTAAAATGTTTTTTCAAAACCTTTTAATAACATTTAAATGTCGGGTTATACAAAGGTCATGAAAACGTTTTTAAAGCGTTATTGAAAATATTTTGGGCAAACATTTTTCGCAAAATATTTTCAATAACGCTTTAAAAACGTTTTCATGACCTTTATATAACCCGACATTGTAACGTTTTCTGTAAAACATTTTTGTTTGCTGAGCAGTAGATTATCAAAAAATGTTTTTACTCTTAATATACCCTTTATATAACCCGACATTTAAACGTTTTCTGACAACCTTTTATAACCTTTTGCGAATGATGTCGAAAACGTTTTGTGTTTGCTGGGTAAGCTCAGTAAAAGAAAAGATGGATGCATGCGGCGCTAGCCTAATAAGATCAGATGATATTCAGTGGCTTTAGTGACTTAGTGGCGAATAAATTAGACATATCATTATGGATCAAAAACGAATGTATTTATTCATTAACTCATTTATTATTTATAGTTTTTTTGTCAAACCGAATCAAACCTAAACCCAAAAGTGACGAAGCTGTAGCTTGATCTTTTACCTCCACAATACATTACTACCGTGTACAAATAATAGAATCTTGGAAAAATAAAACAAGAGAGGACGTCCTCTCAGGAAATATATTATTGCTTTAAGGTGGTACTACACCCCCTGATCAATTTTGTGACTAATTTTGACTAACTTTGCATTTTACTCAAAAAATACCAACACACTGGTAACAAAAGTTATGTATATTATAGGAGCAAGGAATCCAATTACTTCACTGAAATTTCAGTGATTCAAAACAAGTGGTTCATTATATATGTTAAGAAATGAAGTACATTCAAGCGGTACCTCTTTTCTTATCATAAATAACGTACCACTTGTCTTGAGTCACTGAAATTCCAGTGTAGTAACTGGATTCCTTGCCCCTATAATATACACAACTTTTGTTACCAGTCATGTGTTATTATTTTTTGAGAAAAATGCAAAAATAGTCACAAATTTATCAAGGGGTGTAGTACCACCTTATGTTTGCATACTCAACTCTTAACAAACGTCCCCGACAACGTCCCCGACAACGTCCCCGAAGTCTTTGAGTAAATATAACAATAAGTGTATGTGATATTATAAAGATATATATGATATTATAAAGGTATATAAAGCCACAAGGTCCTATACTTTAAGGGCTGGGGTATGAACGTTTGGACAGTATTTATTTTGGGACATAGGAGCACATCAGACATTATCGAATTGCATTCTGAATACGAAGAATGTCATTCTGATATCAAATAATTTTGAATTTTGAAATTCGCAATTTAATACACATTTTATGGCAAATCATTAAAAATTGATATTTTTGATATTTAACAGTACTTGAAGTAAACTTTATAAATCTGATGATTTATACTTAAAAAGTGTAGGTGGGTTGAAAAGCCGACGATCAATTGAAAATTTTGACCTTTCGTATTGAAGATATGGATTTTTTTTCCCAAAACACCAAAAAAATTAGGTCTTTTTGGAACAAAAATCCATATCTTCAATATGAAAGGTCAAAATTTTCAATTGACCGTCGGCTTTTCCTCCCTGCTACATACACTTAAGAATATATCATTAGATTTATATAATTTACTTCGAGGACTGTTATATATCAAAAATTCGAAAAATATCAAATTTTTATAATTTGTCATAAAATTTGTATTATATTGTGATTTTCAAAAAATGAAAATTTATTGATATCAGAAAGGCATTCTTCGTATTCAGAATACAATTCGATAGGTCTGAGGTGCTCTCATGTGTCACAAAAAATACTGTCGAAACGCAATAAACGCTCATTTTAGATCCCTTAAGAAACATTACAGTTACATTAGTATATCAAATAATGCGAACAAATTTCCTGCGGTTTCAAGTATTTGTTTTCATTCTAAACCATTCAATATTATCAACCAACAAGTGTGGCGTTGTCTCGATCTTCTGTCCGTCAAGAGTGCCTGTTTGTTTTTCTAGCCGTAAAGATATATTGGCCTTTGTTTCTTCGAGGAGCGTCTCGTGTCGGAAGAGCTGAAGAGCAGCTATAACAAATAAAGTTCAACGAACTGATCTGAAGTGTTGTCTCTTGTTTCTATTGGGACTAGTTGGTGTCGACGTGACACAGTTAGCGCGGAGATGTCTCGGAGGTTCCCAGGTGAGAGAACTAGCGGATGAAAGTTTATTGAACTGAAAATACTTTCATCAAACATGGATGGTTTCGCTTCTAGTTATACGTTAAAGTACAATTTTGTAAAATGTGTAACTCAAGCAAATATTTTTAAGCCTTCTCAAATTATGGCAGTACTTCAGTCATATTATCTGCTGCTGTCATCTGCTGAGGCCAACGTAAACATAGTGAGTGGATTTAAACCATGGAGGTAGAAAAGGCTTAGTTTATCGTTATGAATTCGGCATAATGACGAATACGCAATATCGATGTTCTGAGTAAACGGTGTTTAAAAATTAACATTATGGTACCATTCTATTCGGTCCTTGGGAACATTAACATGATTAATGATCAGTCATTCAGATGTATAAGTGAATGTGCAGTGTTTATTTACAATACTTTTATGTTCTAAACCAATTGAAATAGCAATGAACGGGTATTTACAGCTATACAGCTATTCGGCTTGATGAGAAATCTAAAAACGGATACGCATTAAAATACGTCAAACCCATGGGAGTATATAAAACGGGGACCCCGAAAACGGGGACCCCAAAAACGGGGACCCCTTAAAATCACCCCATAACGTTACTGACAAATTTCTAGGGGGTCCCCGTTTTTCAACTTTGGGGTCCCCGTTTTACAGATTGACCCAGGGTAATCTGTAAAACGGGGACCCAAAAACGGGGACCCCAACGTTTTGTATGTTGGACAAAAATATATGAAGTCCTTACTACTTTCATAAATCAAAATTGATCTAATCATGACGTAGATCTAATTCAAAGTGGTGTAATATGTGGTGAGGTCACGGGCCTTGTGTGAATTAATTGTGGGTGTGGCCACGTGGATGTGTGGTGCGCCAGGGTCTTCCGATCCCCAACTCACATTTGTAATATTAGTATATCCATGGTGAATATATTAGCGATATTTGGAGACTCGTCAGTCCTAAAATAGAGAGAAAAAATAGGGGTCCCCGTTTTTGGGGTCCCCGTTTTACTGATTACCCTAGGTCGATCTGTAAAACGGGGTCCCTAAAAACGGGGACCTCAAAGTTGTGTATGTTGGGCAAAAATATATGAAGTCCTTACTACTTTCATAAATCAAAATTGATCTAATCATACATACATACATACATACATACATACATACATTTGAGGCATTTATATAGCGCTACATACATAAAGAGCGCAGCGCATTATGACAAAAATGACAAAATAACATGGCAAAAGATGAAACCAGATTAATTAAATACAAAGAACATAAAAATTATGACCACTGTGGAACAAACTATTCATAAGCAGCAAATAAGTAAGTTTTTAGACCCTTTTGAAACCAGACAATGTATTTGATTCCCTGATGGTAGTGGGCAGATTGTTCCAAATATGTGGTGCTGAATGAACAAAAGACCTGTTTGTAGCAGTTTTCAGCAATTTGACACTGTTGATCTCAGAAAGACGTGTGGTATCAGAGGCGGATCTGAGGCCAGCTCTGGCTGGACAATACAGATAGAGCAGATCAGTCATATAAAAGGGGGCTGATCCATTAAGGCATTTGAAAATAATCATCATGATCTTAAAAATGATCCTCTCTCTGATCCGAAGCCAGTGTAATTCTTGTAAACAAGGCGTAGCATGGTCCTGTTTTGTTCTGCGGCAAATGAGTTTGGATGCCCAGTTCTGGATTCTTTGCAACCTTTGAATGTCAGATGTATTACTACCCAGAAGGAGCCCACTTCCATAGTCAATGCGAGACAGTATAAGACTTCTAACAACAAGGTGGCATGTGTCAACATCCAAGAAGTGTCTAACAGCGGGATATATTACGAAGCTGATAATTCAAACTTGAACAAAGTGAGCTGATGTGTGATGTCATTGTCATTTGATGATCAAAAATAACACCTAAGTTCCGAACATTTTCAGTCGGCAGAATCTCCATGTCACCAATCCGTAGAGAAACAGGCGGCATATTTTGCGATATTTGGAGACTCATCAGTCCTAAAATAGAGAGAAAAAATAGGGGTCCCCGTTTTCCCCGTTTTACAGATTACCCTGGGTCTAATCATGACGTAGATCTACTTCAAAGTGGTGTAATATGTGGTGAGGTCACGGGCCTTGTGTGAATTAATTGTGGGTGTGGCCACGTGGATGTGTGGTGCGCAAGGGTCTTCCGATCCCCAACTCACATTTGTAATATTAGTATATCCATGGTGAATATATTAGCGATATTTGGAGACTCATCAGTCCTAAAATAGGGGTCCCCGTTTTCGGGGTCCCCATTTTACAGATTACCCTGGGTCAATCTGTAAAACGGGGACCCCAAAAACGGGGACCCCCTAGAAATTTGTCAGAAGCTTTAAGGGGTGATTTTAAGGGGTCCCCGTTTTGGGGGTCCCCGTTTTACAGATTACCCTTAGTCGATCTGTAAAACGGGGACCCTAAAAACGGGGACCCCAAAATTTTGTATATTGGACAATTATATAAGAAGTGCTTACTACTTTCATAAATTACATTTGTAATATTAGTATCTCCATGGTGAATATATTGTCGAGATTTGGAGACTCATCAGTCCTAAAATAGAGAGAAAAAACAGGGGTCCCCGTTTTCGGAGTCACCGTTTTACAGATTACCCTGGGTCAATATGTAAAACGGGGACCCCAAAGTTGAAAAACGGGGACCCCCTAAAAATTTGTCAGTAACTTTATGGGGTGATTTTAAGGGGTCCCCGTTTTCTGGTTCCCCGTTTTGGGGGTCCCCGTTTTCGGGGTCCCCGTTTTATATACTCCCCAAACCCATCGCTCTCATCATTGATAAATTTGGCATAATATTCATTTTCTGTCATATTTAGGAATAAATCCGGTAGAAATCGTACCATATGAAAAGTTTTGACTTCAAAACCCATTCTCTTATAAACCATCTATGCACAGTTTCCACCTCGATACACCTGAGCACACAATTTCGTCCAAACTATAGCAGTGAATTGTCTCTGCACAGTCTTTCATTACACTACACGGTTGAGTGCATAGCATCATTCGAGCTTTGTGAGCTTCTAGCTGGAAAATAGATTAGTTGATATGTGTTTACATTTGATACGTTGGTCTGAGATATAAAAAAAACTGCCAGGCAAAAAACACTATAGTTTACATGGAAGAAGTTGATTTTTCATTAACTTTGGTTTTAGGGCAAATAATACCAAAAGTGAATATCAAACTTGCTTACAAATAAATGCATCAATCTATATACATAATATCACACAAAACAACACAGGTTTTAGGAGTTGGCTTTTGAAAATATTTTTGTGGACTGCCATAGACACTCCTGTATTATTTTTGCCTGGCTTGAAACAGCAGATGGCGATCTGAATGTAAACATGTGACATCATAGGTCAAATCATCTATAGGTTACTCGACTATTTAATATTCATGAGTCGTGACCGTAGTCACGTGGGTGATTATATAAATCTTTGTCTGTATCGAACTTTGGGGGATTGAACGAAATCAAACCAGTGGAGGAGGAGACTACTTGATTTCTTTGGATTTGATAGTCTGCGACATCATGGTGGTAATAAATTAAGCAACAGCTTCGTCAGTTTGGGGTTTAGGTTTGATTCGGTTTGACAACAAAATGTATACATTAAATATATAAATAAATAAATACTTTTTTGATCCATAATGATATAAATGTTTGTGTCATTTATTCGCCAGAAACTCACTAAGGGACACACCATTTGTTTGTTTGTTTGTTGTTGTTGCGGATTTTTTGGGGGGCTATTATTTTTTAGGCTCACACGATCTAAATACTTGCGAATGGCTGAAATGTGCCGTTACTCGCGTGAATCTATGGGATGGTCATAACACATCGTGCAGATCGACATCATTAATGATCGCCAGACATGTATACTAGAGTAAAGTTACCACATGACCACCAAAATATTGCAACAGGAGGTTTTTTTGGTATTCTCTTATGGAATAGGCCTAAGGTCTAATGAACAACATATCAACAAAAGTTTACAAAAATTGAACTCGCGTCATCATAAATGACCATAGAGGGGGTTGGTGAGGCCCACCATTGGTTTTAAGAGTAAAATCCGTAATTTTCATTTGGCTCTTGGTAAAATCATTCAAAGAGCTACTGACTCTTTACTTATTAGATGTAATTATCATTTCCTTTTATATTTAGGAGAAATGTCGGTGAAAATCTTCTTCGTGTATCAATGATAATGTACTTAACGTGTATGTAGCTGGGAGGAAAAGCCGTCCATCATTTGAAAATATCTTCACATTGAAGATACACATTTTTCCCAAAACACCTAAAATGTACAGGTCTTTCCCTTCAGTTTCAGTTTCAGTTTCAGTTTATTTCACCTTTAAATAATTTTTACAGAGTAAAGCAAAATCATATGGTAGGAAACCAAACAGAGCAGAGCTCGACAATTTTTGGCCACCCTTTACAATATTAAGTTAAACATTCAGGACGAAACACAATCAAAGACGTATGAGGACATAATTATGTGCAGACAAAGACCGGACAGGACACGTGAGACAGACAATGTTGGCTATGGTTTAAGATTACCTATTATACATAATAGTAATAATACTTTTAAAATTAGATGATGAAACATTACCCAAACTAACGAGATTATTTATAACGAGATAATAACTCAGATTTGTACTTATTTTTGAAGCTTGTCAGAGTAAGTGAATTTTTGGTATTTAAACTAATATTGTTCCATAGTATAGGCCCTTGTCGTCTAACAGTGTTACGGGCTAAATCGATGAGCTCTATACATTTCCGATGACCTAGTATTATATGCATGGATCGTACTAGCTTTAATAAAATAATTTGAAAAAATATCTGGTAAAAGATCATTATAAAATTTATACATGAAAATTGCTTTCTGCAGTTTGTGGATACCATAGACTGTGAGACTATTTAATGAAGCAAAAAGGGGCGGAGTGTGGGCAAGAAAGTGAGAATTTGAACACAATCGAATTATTCGCTTTTGCTTAATGTGAATTTTGTTTAAGTTACAGTTATTTAGATCAGCCCAAATAATATTACAATAATTAATGTGTGGCAAAACCAAACTTATATATAATGTAAACAATGTTTTTAAAGGTAGGACATGTTTGAGCCGAAATAAAATACCAGAATATTTGGACACAATATTAGCTATATATGTTGTGTGGTGGTTCCAAGTAAGGGACTCATCCAGTGTGATTCCAAGGAATTTAATAGAAGAAACCTTTGAAATTGATACATTGTCAACATATATGGCCGAGTTGTGATATCTTCGATTGCTAAATCTGTTTTTAAAAATAAGATATTTTGTTTTATTTATGTTGAGTGATAATTTATTTGCCTTAAGCCAGTTGCAAATGTTACATAATTCTTGATTTATTGTATTGATAAGATAGGTAAAGTCTTTATGGGAAGCCAAGAGATTAGTGTCATCTGCGAAAATTATAAATTTGACAAACTTTGAGGCGTAAACAATATCGTTCAAATATAGGATGAAAAGTAAAGGACCTAAAATTGAGCCTTGAGGAACGCCGCAAGTTGAATGAATTAATGATGATTTAACGTTATTAAATGAAACATATTGTGGCCTATTCATGAGGTAGTTCCTGAACCACTCGAAGGCAACGCCGCGTACACTAGTGAGTTAGTTTGGATAGAAGAATGTCATGGTTTAGCGTGTCAAATGCCTTCGAGAGGTCCAGGAAGATACCAACACTGTGCTGATTGTTATCTAAGTCAGTGACAATTTTGTTGTATGCATCCATAATAGCCATAAAAGAAGAATGTTTTGGGCGAAAACCAAATTGAGATTGATGCAAAATATTTAAACTTGAAATAAAACCATATAATCTATTGTGCACAACTCGCTCAAGAATTTTCGAAAAAACAGGGAGGACGGATATTGGCCTATAATTGCAAAATTTGTGCCGGTCATCGTTCTTGAAAATAGGAATAACTTTGGCCATTTTTAACTGATTTGGGACAATGCCGGTGGTTAATGACAAATTAATTATATGAGAAAGAGGAGAAGCTATGATTGTGCGTACGTATTTAACAATATCGGGTTGTATTTCATCAAAGCCACTACTTTTACCCGATTTGAATGAACGGCAGATATCTATTATTTCCTCTGGGTCAGTTGGAGTAAAAAACAGAGAATTATTTGGGGAATTAATATTGTGCAGAAAAGTATGAACATTTGCACCAGGAGTCTGGATTTTGCGAGCTAGGTTAGGACCAACATTAGCAAAATAAGAATTGAATTTATTTGCTATTATGTTTTGATCTATTATTTGCTCCTGGTGAGCATTATCATCATAGAAAAATGACGGTAGGGGGTGTTTATTATTGCGACCGAGAATATCATTTAGGGTATTCCAAATAAGTTTAGTGTTATGTTTGCAATTTTCGAGTTTGTTCGCATAATGATTCTTTTTGGCGGTTCGTATAAGGGTAGTAAGTTTGTTGCGGTAAGAAATATAAGCATTTTTATTGCTTGGTGAAGGATGACCAATATATTTTCTATACAGCTTTTCTTTCCTATGAATTGATTTGAGAATTAAAGATGTGATCCATGGTTTACGTGGTATATGCCGGTTACGTGAATTTCTAGTACCACGTGCCTTAACGGGAAAATGAGTGTTATAAATACGAAGGAATTTACTAACAAATGCTTCGTACGACCCATCAGCAGATGTCATATCAGTGACAAACTTCCAATCAATCAATTTCAAATGATTATAAAAATGTTCAATCGAACTTTGGTTATAAGTGCGAGTAGTGCCGATGTGTGGTTGAATAAAACGAAGTGGCATTGATTTTGTACATTGGAAGATTGGAAAATGGTCAGTTAGACCCACTACACACACACCTGATTTGATTTGATGGGTAAGAACATTCGTAAAAATATTATCAATCAAAGTTGCAGTAGTAGGTGTCACTCTGGTGGGTCTATCAATTAATGGATACATACTATTATGTTTCCAGAAAATTATTAATAATATCATTTTCACTGTGTTGTAAAAGATCTAAATTGAAATCACCGGAAATATAACAATTTTTGTTTTCAGCAGAAATAGTGTTGAGGCTATCATCAAGATCGGTAATAAATAACTTAACATCAGTTCTGTGTGCACGATAAATTGAACCAATAATTGTATTCTTGGTGGTGGGACTCAGGATTTCGACAAAAACCGATTCTGAATGTGGCAAATCAATGTCAGTTGTACAAAGTTTCAAATCATCTCTGATACGGTAAGAAAGTGAGCTGTGGACATAAATAGCCGCTCCACCACTTTTCCTCTCCTTTCTTGGGGCACTTAAAAGAATATAATTTTCAATATCAATTACATTAGAGTTATCTTCATAAAACCAAGTTTCAGATAAAGTTATTACACTGAATGTATGATTGAAACTAGCGATAAAATTATGTATACTATCAAAATTTTTGTTAAAGCTGCGAGTGTTAAGATGTAGAACAGAAAAGTCATCATTACATAATCCAGTCATATCATTGTTATCAAGTACATATCTACATGAAGTTGTGACATTATAATCATTTAGATGTCTAGAATCATGAGTTGAATGGAGATTTTCTTCGAACAAAAATGGATTCAATCTCATACCCATCAAACGATTATAATCGATGGAATTACCATGATAATATAATGAGAACCTAAATTCATCATCGTCTACATAATGGTTAAATGGAAATAAATCACCTGTACAGTTGATGATCCAATCATCATTATCCCTTATTTCTGTGTAAACGCATCTAGTGTGGTAAAATGAATTACATAAGCAACAGAAAATATTAGACTGATGGGGTAGGATGTTTCTGTGACAGGAGTTGCAGTTATTTAACATAATGAAATTCAACCTGAGACAACACATTATTCATTGTAATAAACATACAGTGTATACAATAGAGGAGCAGGAATGTATCATTACATAAACAATATATATCATTATATACATACATCATCATCATAGCAAACAATAAAGTAAATCCATTTGCCAACATACAACATGAAATAACACAGAAAACTATAACATTTAAACAAAAATGGATGTGGGCCAATTTGGCGCACCACTGATGGCGAGACAAATGCATGGACTAGGTCGGACCGGGCCGGTTAATAAACTCGAATGAATTGAAGAAAATTTGAAATTGGAAGTGGGAAGTGGGAAATGAAAACATGGCTTAAAATTTGGAGATGTTCAACGAATCGGGTAAGAGCAATTTTACAAAACAAAACAAGGGTTGAAATATACTCGATGGACGGACCGTTCCTTGTGCTTATCATGGACCTGAGCAGCCCATGGTATGTCGTCGTGAATGGGGAGCAAATACGTACCACCAACAGAAGCAAGCACATGCTACAGAAGACGATCGAATCAATATAAAAAATAAAAGAACCCAAAGCATCATAACGGTCCATCAATCGAGCAGCAAAGAATAAATATTTAGCTATATTTGGTAAATAACATAGATTAAAAACAGATTGATAATCTTTAAAACAATAAAGTAACAGTAATAATGACAGTGCAGCAATTTATAGCATCATAATAGAGTTCAAAGATGCACAAATATTATATCATCCATAATAGTTCAAGATCCATAAAAGTTGATAATACATGAAATTTCAACCAAAAGGTTAAGAGTTAACCATTTCTGCCTTCACAGTCTGTAAATAGTTCAATGTTCGGGGCAGAAACGTTTTGAAGGCAAGTTAACATTAAACAAAATTACTTCACCATGATTATATTTGTAGTGGCTGTATGAATCAAGGAGTACACTTAATAGTAAGCTTGATAGTATAGTAACGCAAAAGTCATTTAGTGGAATCAAATGGTGCAAATATAGGATCATAGATCCTGCCATTTATGAAGAGTTGAACTAATGTTCCTTTGTCTTGATGACAGCCTTCTTTCCTGCTGCGATGGCTTGTCTCTTGACGGGAAGGAGGTTTTGACGTTGGAGCTGCATTTCTTTCGGCAGATGGGGTGAAATGCCAAACTTCTTGGAAGTCTTTGAGTTTCGATACGAAAGGTCAAAATGATGGACGACTTTTCCTCTCAGCTCGTACATATCATTAGATTTCTTAAGTCAAGTTTACTTCAAGGACTGCTAAATGTCAACAATGTCAATTTTTAATAATTTCCCATACAATTTGTATTATATCTCGAATTTCAAAGAATCAAATTTATTTGATATCAGATGGACATCCCTCGTATTCATAATGCAAATTGATGTGTTTGATGTGCTCTCATGATCCTCAAAAAATACTGTGCTAGCGCTGCCATCCGATCCCTAGGATTTCCATAATCAAAAGTCAATATGCTGGTGAATTCACGTGAATTTAAAATGTCAATTCGTCATGGAGTTCTTTTAAATTCTATGGCGCTTTCGCTACACCCAAGTATAGTATTAGCCCATTATCTCATTATTAATGGTCATACGCATTTACGCCATCACAAATAAATAAATTTTAGTTCAAAATAATATCTATAGAGGGCGCCCATTCCAATCCATTTCCAGTTGTTCAATTTCTAAGCAATGTTAAGGGATCTAAAATGAGCGTTTATTGTGTTTCGACAGTATTTTTGTGGGACATGAGAGCACCTCAGACGTATCGAATTGCATTCTGAATACGAAGCATGTCTTTCTGATATCAAATAATTTTCATTTTTGAAAATCACAATATAATACAAATTTTATGACAAATTATAAAAATTTGATATTTTCAAATTGTTGGTATATAACAGTCCTCGAAGTAAATTATATAAATCTAATGATACATTCTTAAAGTGTATGTAGCAGGGAGGAAAAGCCGACAGTCAATTGAAAATTTTGACCTTTCATATTGAAGATATGGATTTTTCCCCAAAAGACCTAATTTTTTTTGGTGTTTTGGGAAAAAATCCATATCTTCAATACGAAAGGTCAAAATTTTCAATTGATCGTCGGCTTTTCATCCCACCTACATACACTTTAAGTATAAATCATCAGATTTATAAAGTTTACTTCAAGTACTGTTAAATATCAAAAATATCAATTTTAATGATTTGCCATAAAATGTGTATTAAATTGCGAATTTCAAAAAATCAAAATTATTTGATATCAGAATGACATTCTTCGTATTCAGAATGCAATTCGATATGTCTGATGTGCTCTAATGTCCCAAAATAAATACTGTCCAAACGTTCATACCCCAGCCCTTAATACAGGAGCAAACACTGTTGCTCCACCTATTCCGACTCATATATGGGTGTTTCCACAGTAATGATACCCCCCTAGGTTTTATTGCCCTAATTTTTGTTCCTTATTTATAAATAGGCCATTGTTTTATAAGTAAGGAGATAGCGAGCAAATATTCAATGCCCTACCTACATTTTGATAATTTTGTCCACATCTATGGGGAAAATAACGGTTGTAACACAATAACGGTTGTAACATGCGACTTTTGACGCACAACAGATAAAAGGTTGTATTTTGAAAAGTTGACCCTGTATGGTCTGTGCTATGGTTTTCCTAGGTTAACATTATTGATTCCTTCAATACAAACCAAGTGTAGGTACTCTGTGATCCATATCAGGGTTAGGATGTGGGTACAAAGACATAAGGTTGCAATGTGCGTCAATGTTACAACCGTTAAAATGTTACAACCGTTACAACATTAAATGTTATGAAACATTAACAATGAATGATATTTCATCGTTTTATCCAGGTTTGTTATAATAAGAGGAACTATAACAATCATAAGACAAAACCTTACTGTGATTATTTGGTTCATTTTGTATGTCATTTTGACATGTGTGTCAACCATTGACGCACAGAAATATGCCACTTTTGTGCGTCAAGAGATCTCCTGAACTATATATTTACATAAAAGTGAGTATTTCATAATTTTCATAACCAACTTTATTATGACACCTTGGATAATATGAAAAAAAATGAAATATTGTTAACTTTTTTAGTTTCATGACATTGTCTTAAATTGTAACGGTTGTAACATTGACGCACGTTACAACCGTTACAACATTGTAACCCATCTCCTAGCCATGGTATGGATCAATCAGTGCCTGCACCTGGTTTATTATGAAGCAATCAATGGTGTAAGACCATACATAGTCAATTTTTCAACGCTCAGTCTTTTATTCATTTTTCGTCCTCTTGTGCGTCAAGAACTGTCAATACAACAAATATGTTACAACCGTTACTAATTTTCCCCATAGGGTTTACATGGACAGATTTTTCAAAATTGAGGTAGGATATTGAATTTTCGCTCGCTATCTCCTTACTCATGAAGATTAACAATGGCCATAATTAAAATCTGAAAGTAAATAGGAAAAAAAGATTAGGGCAAAATAACCAAAAGGAGTCTCATTACTGTGGAAACACCTATATATACATGGTGTCCCTTTAAAAGCGGGCCCAAAGAATTTTACGATATTGTCTCCAATAATTCAGTGTTTACATTATGTCTCATGGCTTACGCGCGCAAGACATGAGCTCACATCAAAGATCTTCTAGTATAGCTAGATGTGAACTACTGTACATACTAGTACACGTAACCAGGATCGCATTCTGATTCCTTGAAGCTTCTAATTAGCATACTTTTGGGTACATCCATAATTATTAGGTATTACCTAATTAACTATTAATACCCGTACGTTGTTTACATAGTGACGTTATTAGAGCTACTAGCTATAGTCTGTCCACATAGAAGTACAAAGTAAATAGACCTCGGAAACTGGAGGTATGAGAATAATTATTTCAGTGCAATGCTTCTTTGGCGCGCCAACTGCTGCGCGATTTGTGCACCACGCGCTTTACGCGTCGCGTCACGCTCGCGTGTGACGCAAAGCATCGACCCCCGATGCCACAGATTTGGTTTGTACTTCTAAGTGGACAGACTGTAGTTGACAATACGAAATATGGCGAACATTTGCACTTTTCCTAATATATTTCTGCCGATGACCCATGTTGATATTGACTAAAATAATAAGCTGAAAGGAGCCGGTTCTTGTCCGGCATTTTTATTTTTTCAGACAACTTGACCTTTTGAGGTCATTTAATAGACTTGCTTACCAGGCGTTTTTGTTATCCTACAGTTCGGTCATTGAAAAGTGAACTTCGACATATATGTGGTGCGAAAATTTTTGTCATACATTTTTTAGTTTATTAATATTCATGTTCCAACCGGGCCGGTTACGTTTACTCCCATGCATCAGTATACGCATCACCAATTTCAATTTTTATATATCGATAATTTCCTTGGATAACATTGAAACGCATCCTAGGAGTCGTTTTAATTCGGTTTAACCGCCTCTCGTGTGGAGTCACCCATTAACAATTCGGTAGGTTTCACGGTTCTTGAGATATAGGGAAATGTCAAAACATGCAATTCTTTATATTTTGACCAATAACTCAAGAACTATTTAGTAAGAACATTGAGGGTGCTATTGATTTAAAGCCTTGTTTTAAAGCCCTTGTTTTAAAGCCCTTGTGTTGATAGTTTTTAGAAAAGATAAACAAATGCTCGGAAGTATCATTTTATATGAGTTTGATGGCTGTACTTTTTGCCCATGACTAAAGTTAAAAGTAACTTGTTTTGTCGAAAGAAATATAACTGATTAACAATGATAATAAATGATGCAACTGTACTTATTGCAAAATGTGTTTGCAAATATCGTGGTGTTAGAGAATCTCCTTTACATAATAAACATTAATGGTCATACCAATGTACGCCATCACACTTACACAAGTCTTAGTTTATATTAACATTTATAGAGGGCGACAATCACCATTTCCAGTTGTTGACCCACTGTGTTCTTAATTTTCCATAATAATGGTAGATGTAAGAGAAAAAGACATAGTTTCGCACAATATTTTCTGTGAAGCAGTCTAGAGGAAACACAACCTTAATTGCGTTAATGGGGACCATGAACAATAGTTTGTAATAATTCCCCCCATTTTATTTAAATCCTGCTTTTAAAATGTTTGGTCATGTATACTTTAAGGAAGTCTCCGGCAATAATAACATTATGCCTTATATGTAAGAAAAATAATTATCAAGCATGAATCACGTGGTTTTATTTAAAACAAACCCATAGTGATCATAAAAACGAATAAAAACACCCGTCTCTCAACACACGATGTTCAAAATTCCCGGGCGCCGAAATTGTCGAGTGCAATGACGTCTCAGTAATACAATGAAGGCTGGCGACAATTGAGCACACTTAATAGCCATTACGTCATTGTACTTAGACAATTTCGGCGCGAGAATTTTGAATATCGCGTGTTGAGAGCCGACTGTTTTTATTCGTTTTATATGGTCAATATGAGTTTGTTTTAAATACAACCATGTGATTCGTGTTGATAATTATTTTTCAAACATATAAGTCATAATGTTATGATTGCCGGAGACTCCCTGTAATATAAAGCGTGATTTTTAATTGTACGATTAGCATGGTTCCTATGATGCACAGATTATTTTTGCACTAACGGTCGGCGTTTATCTTAAGCAATCAATATTATCGTTAAAGAAAAAAGTAACAAACAGCAATTCCAGTTATCATGCAACGAATCGTCGATCTACGTATACAGGTTGTTTGATCAAATCTCGCAATTGGTGCCAAAACAGTTCTTGCCCACGTTGATCGTCAGGCCAGTCTAAGCATTCTTTTGTGCAGAGAAGTTGTCTCAAAGACATTGTAAGCTTATCTTCAGGAAAATCTTCAAGGCGGATAAGAATTAAAACATCACGACCTGCATCAAACAGCTGTGTAAGTGCCATTTGCATTTCAAAATAGCACCACTCATCGTCAACAAAACTTTCTGAAAGTACGGCGATTGTTCTGCGACTGCGTGAGATGTTCTCAGCAATGGCATCGCACTTACAATCGCCTGGAATAAGATCTCTTGCTTTGATGCAAAGATTCAATGGATTATCTGCATCATCTTCAAGGTTTATACGCAGATTGTTGGCGACCCATCCCTCATCGCGACAATTATCTTCACAATATGAGATATATGCATCATATCTTACTTCTTCATCATCACCAATATTTATATCATCTTCGCCATTGTCCAGATAGTGGCGGTAACGACGGTACCGCCATAACATAAACCATCTATACCGTATTTTCCAACGGTATCGTCTACATAGCAACGCCAAAATAGCTATAAAGGTCGAAGAACCTAATACGGTACTCACATACAAGGCTATATGTGATGCGCAATCGAGATTAACATCCGTAATACTTCTCCCCTTAGTAGAATTTGGGGATGCGCATTGGTACATGCTAGGGTACGCCATATACATCACAATTAAAGTTCTCGTGTCCGACAACAACCATTCTCCAAAATCCAACACTTTACAGTTGCAGACGAACGGGTTCCCGCTCAAATCAAGCAACGCGACCACCGATTTGTTGAAAAACCCAAAATTATCCAGGAATTCCTTTGTTACTTCACTAAGTTTATTCTGCGCCATATTTAAACTGGTAAATCCTCCACTGTTCTTAATAAATGCCATTGACGTCAGTCTGTTGTTCTGTAGATTCAGATCCGTCAAGAATTTAGTGTTAACGAATGTTTTTAAATGTATTGCGCTAAGTTGGTTGAAACTGAGATCTAAAACTTGTATCATTGGCGTAGTCTGAAATGTATTATCTTGTAGCGATGTTAACTTGTTGCTTGACAAATGCAGAGTTTGTAACTTACTTAGATATATTGTAGTCCATGCGGAATTGAATTCATCTGATTCAATACGACTATTGGATATATCAAGCTTTGTAAGTTGAGAAGAATTACGCAGAGCTCGGATCTCTATAAAGGAATGCGAAAAGAGTCCGTTCTCAAGATTTGGCATAAGGGTTGCAAATAATGCTCCGTTTGTGTTGATTAAAGTTCCAGACGTTGAAAATATCTTCAGTAATGATAGAGGAGTATGGCAGGAACTGAAATCAACAAAATTGTTTCCATCCAAGTACAATGCAGTTACATTCAATAGAACGTTAGTCCATACAAACATGAATATGGACATGTAGCTGTTCTTTACGTATAACGTTTCGGTTTTGCCCAGATTGAAGGGAGGGTCGTGATCTTTTAAGTCGTATGCAGCCAATTTTCGATTTTCGGATATGTCGATAACGTGCATATGTTGGTATGAGTTGAATATGTAAAACGCTTTAAACGGAACTGAACTAAGATTATTGTGTTTTAATACAAGACTTTCAAGTTTATATAAACCAGCAAATGCGTAAACACTAATGTGGTTCAGTACATTATCACTTAGATCGATCTTCCGAAGATTCAAGCGATTTGAAAAAGCGTAATCTTCAACGCTTGCTAGACCAAACAGTTTCAAAGTAAAATCGGTAAGGGACAAGTTTAAGTGTGAAATCTTTCTCAGTGATTCCTTGCTTAAATTCCGAGGAATTATATTAACTCCTACCGCAAGAGACAACACTTGCAATGGAGAGGTCAAGGATTCTAAGGATTGATAAAGATTTCCAGACGTAGACAATTCTGTGAGGTTTTTCAAAGGTTCGAACAGGCCATGTTCTGGGAACACAGTACCGCTTGTAACAAATGCCAAAAAAGTTAGCGGAATATTACTGAACTCTTTGAAAGTGTTATTACGAATGATACTGTAAGAAGCATCAATAGATATCCGGAAACTTGATAAAGACGTAAGGCTGTGGAATTCATCAGTCAATTCAAGTGTATCGAAATAATTGAAGTCAAAGTCCACACTGTTCAGATTCCGTAGGGCACTGAAGACTCCATTTGGGATTCTTATAAATTCATTATTGTCGAGATATAACTCAAGTAAGCTATCTAGAGAGTTGAAGCAACCTTCAGGGAACGACTGAAGCTTGTTGAATGACAGATATAATGTATTAAGATTTTTCAAACCATCAAAAACATCTTTTCCAATATCATGAAGGATGTTGTGCGAGAAATCTAACCAAACCAACATAGAGAGATCGCGGAATGGAGATCCAGTAAGATTAGTGAGTCTGTTAGTATCCAGCCGTAGATATTTCACAAAAATCTGCTCTAAGAAGGTATCGTCGGGAATATATGTTATGGCGTTCTGGAATAAGTCGATGATGTATAGATTTGGTGGCAGTGGTGGGATATCCAGTAATCCACGATTGCTGCAATCGTATTCGGTTTCGTTGACGTATTTACAAGGAAGAACACCAACAGGATAATTGTAACAAGCGCAAAGAAGAGCAAAGATGGAGACCAAACTGGTAACTCGAAACAGGTGTTTAAGGCGATTCGTCGTCATATTCATCTGTTCATCATCTGCATTCTAATGGTAGAAGATAATGCGAATTATGTTGCAGCAGATGTTCACTGAACAATCACATGTAGAAATAAATAGATGTCATATAGAGGTTGTGCATATGACGTATCATCCTGTAAATATGGCGGACTACTCAAATGCATTCAACAAAAGCATGATTGCAATCTACCGCAACAGTTCGTCTCACACATAACAAATGCATGATCAAATAGGTTCATGACAACATTTGATTGATTGAATGGACTGCACTGCGCTATGATTATGGTGAAGGAGACCAGTTCAAATCCTTTATTTGGAGTTTTTATCTGACAGATGACCTTTAATACAATCCGCAATAAAAAACAAAATGTTTGGTATTCATCATTTTCTGAATCTGTCATAATTATCGGATACGTATAACACCAATGCTGGTATTGTCACTGATATCGTAATGTATACATTTCAATATTGTTGATGTACGTATTTTACGTGCTAATACTGGAAATAAAACATTGTGACAGATTCTATGAAATCCGGGTTCATTGCACGCTAGGATATCATAGTTAAGTTAGAAAGAAATATAAACATTACTAAATCTATAGTGCGTCTCGTATCAAGTTGAGAGTAATGCCATGTTGAATTTCGAAATGGCAGATTCAAATCAGTGCGTTTTCGCGATTGCGTCGCCAGTGTAAGGCATATCGCCCTTCTACGTGTATACGTCTACGTCCCGCAGGATAAAGTTAGCGCGCGCGATTCGAGTCCACCACTGCGAACATGGCGTTACTCTCAACTTGAGACGAGACAGACTATAACATGAAGGTGCTCCGAAACCAAATGTCCCATTAGGAGATGCGTCATTGGTATTTTCATAGGTTCAGAAAGGCTGATCACATTTTTGTTTCTTTTCCTGTCGCACTATTTTCTTAGCCCACAACGGAAGGAAATCAAAACAAACCTTATTGAGCATGTGAAGGCAAATGGTGTTTGTTTGTCCAAACTATTTAGGATGAATTGCATTAAAAAATGTGTGATAGTATTTTGCTTGTATTCCTATCCAATAGTAAACCCTCCCTCGGGTCCATGGAGAACGACTGGTAATGTAGATTATATAACAGTAAATAAACCCGATACATGGACCCTCCCAATCTGTAGGCAAGTTGCCTTCCACTTCCCAGCATTTTGTGGGAATTCACTTTTACCGATCCTGGGTCAGACCGTGGTCTCACTGTCTTGCCGTTTGTGTAAGCGGCTACTAAGCCTGACCAATCAATGTAGATCTCAGCAAGCAAGGCGATATTTGAAATGGGTTTTCATTGATAGTCTTGATCATAACCAACCAAAATGACAATAGAACTGGGTCATGCTTGTTATGTACCTACCATATTTGAATTGACAATGGGGCGGGGCTATCATAATTGACGCAACAGTCACGTTACACAGCTTGATAATTATTTGGAAGGGAGGTTACTATCAAAATGTAACAGTCTCGGATTAGAAGAGCTATTATAAAAAAAAATAAACAAGTTGGTCTGTAGATTAATTGAGTTTTCGTCGACACACAGTGCTACAGGAACAGGAGCACTATAACTTTATTGCTGGTCGTTAAAGGCATACATTGGAATGTCATCTTTCCCTGGGTAAGATCTGATACCAGGCCAGCCCATGGCCAGAGGGTAAAATGAGTAGGTTTGTTTCACCTTGAAGGCAAGGTTAGTCTTGCAAATATGGGTTAACTTTCCCCTAGGCCATCCAATATACCATATACAGTAGGACTACAACTTGTATCTATACTGGTCAGTTTATACTCCTATTTCCACATCTGTTATTCCAATGTATGCCTTTAAGGCTAAGTGGTGTGTTGGTATTAATCTTTGGAGTGAAGGAGAAGGTGGTTTTAGCTCTAAATATTTACCAGAGATGGAACCGAGACTGTGGGACAGTCTAATCCAATAGGTACGCTTAAAAAATACAATATAGATAACAATATCACGTGTGGCCGAGGAGCACGTGTGGCCGAGTGGATAAGGCGCTCGACACATAATCCATAGGTTGCGAGTTCCAACCCCACTTGTCCCGACGTGCTGTGTCCTTGGGCAAGGCACTTTATATCCTCATTGCCTTCGTAGGGTGGGATGGGATGTTTGTTTCGATGTTGAAATATTGGCGCTAATTAAGTTTTGGTGTGTTCAATGTAAATTGAAGACCACCATTAGAGTTTGAAATAAACTTTACTTATTTACTTTTACTTTATGAACATAAATTCAGACAATCTCACAATAGTGATTTGCTTTCTTTTAAGAGAAATTACACGAACATTTAATGCAAAATGATCATAAAAAAAAGAAACTATGATCCAAAGGAATCCAAAAGGTATCGACAGATTATGATAGTATACGTACTCGAACTGCAGAAACGTTCCCCATATTAGGCTACGGAACAGAAAAAGATACTGTGTACATAAACGCGTGATACATCGAAAGGTGGCAGAAAAAAAATTCGATTATGCCCGCTTTCCAAAATTCCTGCATGGCTTTAATTTATTCAACCATTTTGTTGTTCAGTTTCCTTTACTCAACGGTTGAGTAATAATTATTTGCATAATAGTTTTGTTAAGAATCGCTGCGACTATGGGATACGAGCGTATGAGGGGTTTACCTATACCTTGAGCCTTCACTATGATTAACATTCGTCTTACGAAGATTGTTACATAGTTTTTGTGTCAGTTCCTGCAGAACTGACACCTTTAGTACAGGTTTGACGATCACGTGACAATTCGAATCATCATATCGAAATATCACGTGCTCTGTAAAAATATCAATATCGATATCGATACTATTCGTCAATTCAGCCCCAAACCAAATCGCCCACATGCCAATTCGAACCCTGTATATTGATGTACAAAAAAGTTGGCCAAATTTAACTATTTCGTGATTTTCTCCATAACCGTTGTTTTTACACCAAATCTGTATATTTAGATGAATTGATGTCTTGCATTCGGTCACAAACCAATTCGTGAGTACTTTGTGCAATAACCCTCTATCTTTTAAACCAAATATCGTAAAGAGTCGTGCGATATGTCGAACTTTTCCTCTGGTCATAAAGAACAAAACAAGTCGGCGTTCGCGTATCTGTACGTAGCCGCAGTTTGTGGCCCTCACAACACGGGCTTCCGGTCCTAGGAAATGGAATATTACTGATAAATATATAAAGATGGCAAAATCAGTAAACCAGTTTAAGTTACAAATAAAGAAAAGTCTAATAAAAAAATTACATCTAATATTTAGGGATTATTTAATGACCTCACCCATCCCCCCCCCCCCCCATCTCCACTCCAACTATCAATTTCTTGTGTGGACTGTGGAATGTCTATATGAAATGTTATAAATATTTATATTGAGTCTTTCTTTGCATGTTCTTCTCCTCTTTCTTTTTTCTTTTATTTGTTAACTTTGTGTAATTGTATGGTGTAACTTAAGGCAGTGTAAGGGGGTGCTCGCTTTAGGCCTTTGGGCCTTTTGAGCATCTCCTCATTCAAATGTTGTGTCTTTTATATTTTGTATGTTGATTTGAATGAAAATAAAATGATGATGTATGATGATGATGATGTACATCATTTCCTACAGAGTCGTGAGATATGTCAAACTTTTCCCTTGGTCATAAGGAACAAAAAAGTCAGTGGTCGCATATCTGTAGGATCATTGGTTAATAAGATATACTCACTTTTTTTTAATTTTTAACAAAATATCCTAGAGAGTCGTGCCATATGTCAAATTTTTCCTCTGGTCATAGGAACAGAAAAGTCAGTGGTCGCATATCTGTAGGATCATTGGTTAGGATCACTTTTTTTTAATTTTGTGCACTTAACCCTCTATCTTTTTAACCAAATATCCTCGAGTCGTGCCATATGTCGAATTTTTCCTCTGGTCATAAAAAAAAAAAAAAAGTCAGTGGTCGCATATCTGTAGGATCATCGGTTAATGAGATATAGTCACTTTTTTGTACGTTGTGCACTTAACCCTCTTTATTTTTTACTTCTGGATATCGTTTGGAGTCAAATGATTTTTCATTTTAAAGCTTATGATATATTTTCTAAACACGAAATAAAACAAAATTGACCGCGAGCCGACTTTACAGCTGTTTCGAGATGGACGGTCACATATATTCATTAACATTAAATCGTTTATCCCTTTTGGTCAATATCGAATTGGTTTATGGCTGACTTAGCTTGGGGCCAAATGCATGAATTGGCATATGGCCAAGTCAACTGTGGACGAATTGATTTGGCCGAATCGTTCTGCTTCCATGCAGGAAGTGCCGAAAAATTACGTACTTTTACAAGGCAAAAAGCAACTTTTCTAGGCATTGTTGACATGGTGCCTTCGCCCAAAAAGGTTTCCTACTGTAAAGACCTAACTTTTGAGATGGTTTGTATGTTTGAAGGTGCAAAATTAACAATAAGCCTAAAATCATGGCCCGGTTTACCGCCGAGTTTTGCAAGTCACATCAACGACTTTGACAGATGACGTCAGACACTTCAAACATAAGTCTTGATAGTAATACGCTGTTTTACTTAGCCTATATCTGGTGGCAGCAGCATTTGTCTACAGTCACGTGATAATGGCGCCGGCGGATAATACACGGGGGGGAACTGACGGTGTCCACATCTTTTTTTTATTCCTTTCTTTCTTTTTCAGTTTTTTGTATTTTATCAGTACTTGGAGCTGGTGGGGGAGAGAAAGCATTAAAATACATTCAGGAAAAAATACAACTCAAACCAAAGATGAAGGCTCCATTTCAAAATCAAAATTACAACAAAAAAAACAAAAACAAAAAAACCCCAAACAAAAAAACACACCAGACAATGAGCAGGTTCAAAGACCCACAGAAGGAAGATGACAAAACAGAGTCCTGACCCTATCCGAATCCTATTTTGACCTTTACACAAATAAACCACCAGCCACCTTCTTCATCACATACAATATTTTTATAAAAACATCCAGCATGTCCAGTGTTAAACAAAAATCTTTTGTATTGCGCTGGTATAGGAGTTGCAAGGGCCAGATACTTTGCTGATATCGAATGATGAAATTCGCCATCTTCCTCCTGTGAAAAAATTTGAAGAATAGAAGGCTGACGTTGCGCCAAAACACGCACGCCTATGTTAGTGTATAATTAGGCCTATTTAATGATAAAATGAACTACCACTATGTTCTTGTCAGTGCTGCAGTGCAAAACTTCTCTTAAACATTACATTAAAATAATAATAGTTACATTGTAAATTGGAACTGACACCAATTTTTTTCAGGAATACTTGTTTCATGGAGTTGACATATCCGAGAGATAGACAGTGATTTGGATAAGACATTATAAGATGGATCATATATTATGTATTATGTATTCTCAGCAAACAAATAAAAAACGTTTTAAAAACGTTTTAAACAAGTTATATTTTGGGTTTTGGTTTATAGGTAAAAACGTTTTAATAACATTAAATGTCGGGTTATTATATACAGGTCATGAAAACGTTTAAAACGTTTTGTATGAAAACACACTACAGCAATATTTTTAAAATGTTTTCAAAAATAATGTTTTTGTGAACTATTTTTTGCAAACAATTTGACCAAATATTTTGTCAACACCTAAATATCATTATGTTAAAAGGGTAATATACCCTTTCGTTGTTAACTAAACATATCTCGAGATTAAAACAAGCAAATTGAACAGAACAAACGTCATTTGAGAGCTAAGACTACGCCCCAGACGTTGATGTACGCATCATGTCACAACGATATTTTCTAATTGCCATAGAGAGCGCTTTTCACTTGAACAATTTTTTTTGAGACAGGCTGTACTTCAGAGTAGACTGACTGTAGCACTCCGAATACAGATATCGATTGATATTTGAATCCGTGGAAAGATGTGAAATGAGGGAGTTTCGTAAAATTCTTATATTTCAAGAACGCTGTGGTCAATAGTCAAAATTCAAATAGTACGTGATAGCTGATTTATTCCTCAACCACACCAGTTATTTAGTTATGTTTAGTTGTGGCGTTAAAATACCCAAACAATTACCTTTCTGGCGACACAGTTCTTTCAGGGACATCGCATACATAGGGACACACCATTACTTTGAAGTTGATGTTGCGTCAAGGCAATTTTTGTCACCACCGAAATAGTTGGGAAATGTTTTTTTCGGGGAGGGGGTGTATATTTAGTGAGAGTGGGAAAAGATTTTTTTATTTTGCTCATGTATTGGTGTCCCTCAAATACTATAGTTCGAAAGCGGTCCTTGCAGTCCGAGATTCGAAGCGAACGCGGACATATTGTGAACCCTGGGAAAAGTGCAAGAAGTGAGAAGCAAGGTGAAGGATATTGTATACGAGTGAGTGGAAGTTCTGACCAAAATATCAACACAAAATTTTGCGTTCCCTCTTCGCGTCGGCTCACAATTTTCGGACCCCCCCCCCACCCTTGTTTCCAGTTTTTTCTGCATTTAAATCATAACATCCCCCCTCATGGTTTGAAGCCATATTATAACATTTTCAAACAACATAGATTAGCATTTCTTTGCCATAAAATGTTAGCTTTTACTGTCAGATATATCCCCTTTTATTTTTGAGCCGAACAACTACGGCAAAGCAAAGAAAATTGGAGTTTACTACCAGCGCACATGTCGCCAATACGTACCACTCCTTCGGTCATGTTGTGGTACGACTCTTTGTTGTGTATATCACCGTCCCGCACACCGTCTACGTACTGTGTGTTATGAACATCGTGTATGCGTTCGACTAACAATTCCATCGTAATAATAAAGCGCCGGTTCCGGCGTTTTATTCAAAATCTCGGATTTTGACAAAACTACAGCACCTAGAGTCTTGATTTTTGCAGGGTATATTGGTTTAATAAAGTACAATTTAATCGTGTAAAAAGGAATTTTAAATATTCAGTGAGGGCGTCTTCCTCAGCAAATGTTATAATATGGCTTTAAGTAAAACATTCAGATTCCCGCCTCAAGACGCCCCCCCCCCCCAAAAAAAACCCAACAAACAAATCCTTAAAACTCTAACTCTCCCCGGCATAAATATTGAACGGTCCCTAACTTGAAAGTAAAAGTCACAACTTGTTGTAGGGCTAATAGACCTAGACCTATTTTAATAATATGATAACATTGTGTTAGCCACTTCCTTGCTGAGGTGAACACAGGACGTAACTCTTACGATCATGGGTATTTTATGAACTCTATTGTTTCCTTAATGACAAAGTGATACCAATTTTTAGTATGTCCTCGGTTTTTTTTAAGAATCTATATAATATCAAACTTTTGTTTTTATCTTATAGGCCAAGGTAAGAGGTAAACAAGTCCAGGTAAAACTGGTCCGTGTCACAGTCTGAGAAATGGATGAAAATAGCCGACCTCGCTTATGTGATAATAGGTTGTAAGGGCTAGGCCGTATAAAATTGATGTTTTGGTTCTCATCCCTCCCGCCACAATTTCTGGAATTTGTCAGATTTTTTTTAGATTTTTCACAATTTTTTAGACTTTGGAATACTTTAGGAAAACTTTATATTAGAGAGCATGGATCACTTCCAAGACCGAAAACTACTAACAATGCGAATTTTATATTGGAAAAAAAACTCCCCCGCTCATCAATTCATGAAAATCCTCTGGACCAGAACCAAAACATTTTAATGTTTTGGTTAAAACTGTATACGGCATAAAATGGAGCTATAATAAGGACCTCGCCGCTTCACATGCATGCTCACAGTTCGTCGTCGCGGCTTCGCCGCTGCTCGCACCCTACTCTTTTCGATACGGATCGCGACTAAGTATAATTAGAACGGAATATCATGAAAACTGAAACAGTCAAATAAAACAAAAACAAACAAATATGCCAACAACCTTAATGCTTCCACTGTGTACTTTTTTAAAGTCTAAAATTAAATTGTAAATTGATTTATTTCTTGCTTGATTGTTTGCATGCTTGATTGATTCATTGATTCGTCCATTCATTATTTCAATTATCCATTCATTCATTCCTCAATGTATTCATTCATTCGCCCAGGTATTACAAAATACTACTTGATTATGCGCTGTTCGTGCGTGCATCCCACGTGGTGTGATGATGACGCAATCGCGCTTATTATAGGCACGGTTTCACTGGCTGGCGAAGCCCAAGACCCGTGGCAAGGTGTCGCCTACCTATAGTGCTTGGCATCCGAGGGGTTTCGGGATCGAATCCCACCAAAGCAAACCATTTTTTTCTTTCTTTTCTCTTTTTATTCCTTCCTTCTTTCCCTTCCCGACGCCAATTAACGGATGAGCTGAGCATAGTTTAGTAGCTTTTTTTTTTTACTTTATAGGCCAGTCGGAGCGTTGCTCAAATATTTAGACAAATAAAGCCACACTCACAGATAAAGGTATGGGTTCAGTACATGAGATCCCGAGGTTCATTATAATAGGTTTTGTTTTACCCCATGCATGTGTATGAATTTTCCTGGGACCGGGCAATAGCGAAAACCTTTGTTCTAGCCTGCCTATTATCTATCAAAACTCAATAACTGCAATACATATGGAAATATAAATGTGACCAGTGGCTTCCTTGACTCATTTTCTATAAAAATCAATATATTACCATGCAGAAATAAATTGTATTATTTAAGCAAAACTACCACAAACTGGAAAAATATGGCCTTTAGGCTCCGATTTGCCTACAGCATTTTCTCAGTATTTTGCAATATCTTATGCACAATTCCAATGAACTTACAAGGCCTACGAAGTGCCGCAGATTGTTGTAGGTTTGGAGACACACCGGATATATAAACAAGCCTATATCAAGTTTTTTATCAAATAAACCGAACTTGACCTAGCTAATACTTATTATATAGCCATGAACTTCATTGATAAAGTCACATTACCTAGTGGAAGCCTAGAACAATCACTTTTCATTCGGTTGAAAACAAAGTTCTCTAAGAACAATTAGTACCATTCGTAACGTGGAGGTAATAAGTAGGTCCAGTAGTCATGAATTCTTCAAACGGAAAAGAAAATGGACAAACTGTTCAATTTGAGGAGGACGTTAGCAATATGATATTTAGAGATGTTACCATCACGCAATATAAGTAAGTATTATACATTTTAACTGTCTTTTTCTATATTTCTGCCCTTGTAATTTTTGCATCGTATACGTCTAATTTTAATTTATTTTTTGACACACTGATTTGCCCCTGCAAATAATGTTTCAAAAACTTGTAAACAGATCGGGACGATTAACTCAGTGCAGTACATTTAGTTTAGGGCAACACTTAAAATTGTGAAATAAGGCAATTTTTGTCAGTTTTTTTATTATTATTATTATTATTATTATTATTATTATTAAAAAAGTATAGAATTTTGGCTTTTATTTGATATTTTATTTGAATCAAATCGGACTTTTGGTTCTGAAGTTGCGAGTAACCAAAGGGAACGATGTCACGCGAATTGAATTTTGTATCAAGGTCATGAGCGCGTAGAGCTCGAGACCGTAATGTAATAACTCCCATGACAAGTGTGATAATCTTGACGAATGTATATAATTGCACACGTTCGAATTAAGTATACATCATATGCTTCAGGTGCAATTATAATTAAACAATGTGTAAATTATTTTAGAACATCGAGGAGATTTAGGTATTTTGGGAAATTTATAATTATATATGCTGTGAACAAAAATGACATTGCTGAAAAGTAGTTCGTAAAACAATGCACGGAAGAACAATACATAATGGGCACTAGAAGTCGAGTAATATAATGGCATTAATAAGGCCTAAGAAATGTTTGATTGGCGTAACCCGACCGACCCGAAAAGAAGGCTCGACCATGACATTTTTTGTTTGTTTTGAAAAAAAAAGTTCCAAGGTCTTTATCAAACGTAATTTACAGCTTTAAGGTGGTACTACATCCCCTGATAAATGTTGTGACTAATTTTCTCAAAAAATAACTACAAACTGGTAACAAAAGTTATGTATATTATAGGGGCATGGAATGCAATTACTTCACTGAAATTTCAGTGATTCAAGACAAGTGGTTCATTATATATGTCCTCTTTTCTTAAATAACGAGCCGCTTGTCTTGAGTCACTGAACTGAAATTCCAGCGTAGTAACTGGATTGCTTTCCCCTATAATATACATAACTTTTGTCACCAGGTTTGAGGAAATTGCAAAAATAGTCACAAATTTATCAAGGGGTGTAGTGCCACCTAAAAAGTTTTTAAAAAATCCAACCTACCTACCCTATTTTTTATATCACGCCAATCAAACAATTTTAGGCCTAATTGCGACTCCTTCAACTTCGCGATAAATTAAGCAAAAAAAGTTGGATTCCAGTAACAATGTGCAATGCGCAATGCTGTTCTTTATTTTTTAAATACAAAAAGCTGCAACGGGTAATGTAGTATTTTCTGTTATTATTATTATTATTATTATTATTATTATTTGAATAATACAAGAAGAAAATCACATGCAAATAACACCATTTGTATCCTTTAAACATTTATTAAGATAGTAAAAAAAGAAAAAAGGAAAATGTTTGATTTACAAATATTATTGTATCCAAGTCGTTCCTGGTTTAACTGCTGATCATAAATTATTTCTAGCTTCTTTCGGTTCTCTTTTCTGGTTTTAATGATTTTTGAACACATATATTACAAAAAAATATAGCTACTTGCAAAAAACGGCCGCCAAAAAGCAATGTCAAGACAAACTATTCAAATTTAATATTTTTGTTGTTTGTTTGTTTTGTTTGTTTTTGTTTTTGTCTTTTTGACAAAACAAACACTCAAATTTGATCAGTTGGGTCATTTTTAACAAGAACCTTTTCATTTTTTGAAATGAAAAGGCAATCTTATCAAATTTGATGAGTTTCTTGTCATTTTAATGAGAATGTACCATTAATTTTGAAGAGAAATATGTTCATTTTGAAGAGAAATATATTATGTACCCATCTAAATAGTTTCCATTGTCAAATTTGACAAGTTTCTATTTAAAAATGAGTAGATCATTTCAAGAGTGTAATTCTTTTTTCTTATGTTTTATTCATTCCAACTAAGGTCTATGCAAAGGCAAACCCGCTTAATGGTGTTCATTTGTGTGACTTCGATCCTGCTACTCGTCGGTATCTCAGCTGGTCTGGTTACTATTCACATAACAAATACCAATGTCCGTAGAGATCTTGAACGCACAAAACTTAAACTTAACAACTTGAATTCGACTTTTGTGAATGGAAAACAGAATATCGGTCAAGGTGCTTCTTCTGTTGGGAATTTCCAGGTAGGCATTCACTATGATGGACCACAATGGCCTCATTCCAATGCCATAGTTCATTAACCTCAATTAAGCAAACATAGAGTTAAATTTGACCTCGGGATACGGAGTATGAGTTTGTGTACCCAAATTTTCAAAGGTCATTCAATGAATGTGCAAATGTATTGGGGTTAAAGAACTGTGTCCTGATAGATGCGCATGTTGTGGATCCTAGTAGTTGTATGAAGAGTTGAATGGTAAAACATCTTATTTTTTATGTCAAGACATATCAAGGCATTAGCAGCTGTTATCGTTACGATAAAGCTGACGGGTTGGCGCCTAGATAGCTATTAACCTCCTTTTTGAAGCTGTTCCGTTTCACAATTCCAGGAATGTGAGGCGGAAGTGCATTCCATGTGCGGGCTGTAGATGGAATGAAAGACCGCTCATGACTAACAAGGTTAGATCTTGGAATTTGAACTGCAAGGTCGTGAGTGTGCAGGTATTATCAGGGAACCTCTATTATTATCGGGAATTGCCTGTTACACATGATCGCACACAAGGTCGTAGGCAATTGGTCGGACCTCATCTGCCCAGAACATATTGACCCAGGTCAGCATACCACCATATCCTTCCCGACATGCTTAGTAGCCAAGTCCGTAGAAGAGTGGATCCACACACTATGTACACAAATATACATTTGGCCACATTTTATTATACGATTAATACGAATTTATTAAACATGGTAACAAATATTCTCTAGCAAATCGGTTATAGATGGAACTGGTAGGCATATTATAAATTCGGGATATTAAATATCTTCCTGACCAGCCAGATCTGCGCATGGTCAAAGACGAGTATCAGACCGAC
Organism: Amphiura filiformis; assembly: GCF_039555335.1. Taxonomy (NCBI): domain Eukaryota; kingdom Metazoa; phylum Echinodermata; class Ophiuroidea; order Amphilepidida; family Amphiuridae; genus Amphiura; species Amphiura filiformis. The sequence goes on along the minus strand of NW_027305486.1, from coordinate 283,716 downwards.
GCAAACTGGCTTAGTCTCCACATCAACCAGTTTGGTTCCGCCCCTCCACAGGGAGCGTAACCTGTGTAGGAGACTCGGTCGGACCTGGTCGGACCTCATCTCTCCCCATCGATTGTGTCCTATAATCCCCGACATTGCCCTTATGAACTCACATCCGCCTGGTATTATACGGTAGTTGGACTAAATTATAAATCTTTTCAACTGGACTTACTGTTTTTCGCTGGCTAGAGTATCAGTATCACGTCATATTTAGTCCAACTATAAAACAGCTTAAAGGGGTTTTCGTGATCCTAGCATCCTCTTTTTATGACATTTGTCAGTAGATATCCACCATGTCCACGAAAAAAGCTTATTCCCAAATTACACTGATCCATAGACAATATGTTGTAATTTCATTCTGGTATACCAGAACGAAATTCAAATTTCAAGATATCTTTGCTAAACGAATTAATCTGCAAGATTTTTGTACATAAACATTATGTAGCCAGAGGTTTCCAGTGATATAAAAAATCTCTAACTTTTTTTGAGAAAAGTGGGGAGATGGCGCTGTGGATCACGAAATGCCCTTTTAATATACATTTACTAAATTTCAGGTAAACAAATCCAAGTATTGGGTAAAATGATGTTAAACATACTTACAATGACGTTTCGTGCTGCATCGTAGCACTTTCTCAATTAACCAATTCTACCTTGTCTGCTTCCTATTGGAGCTTGATGTTGGTGGCGCTGTTTTGGGTTTACGGAGCTGGTCATAGATGTGCGGTAGGAAGTGATTTCCTTCATCTCAATTTATTGTGTTGGCCCCCTTTTTTCCGTATCCAAATCGCTTCTTTTATGTGCACTATGTTTCTGTTTAGCTCTATGTCTTTTATGCTCAGGTCTATCCAGATAAGAGATTCAGAATCAAATGCTAAGACTAGCGATCTAGAAATACAGTAGCGTGACCCTGACAACGTAGAACGCCACATTCATTATCATATCGCAAATTCTCGCGAGAGGGAATTTGGCAAAACAAAATGTCAACAAACCCGGAAATGATAATGGATGCAAGACAAATACGAGCGTAAAACAAAGAAAATAGGCAAAATATTCTTGACAGATAAAGGTGCGAGTAATGGTAGTGATAAGGCAATATTCAAGTGGTATACCCAACTCAAAATATTGTCTTATAAGAGCTTAGAAAGGAGGGTACAATTCTGATTCTGCCGGCAGACAGAGTAGTGTTGGATAAGGAGGTCTATGAGGTTTTTGCTACTCCTAAGCGATAATACAACCTATGAAAAACTCAAGAGAGATCCAACTGCGCATTACAAGAGGAAGCTTTTAAGCTTACTCACAAGGTTCAAGAAAGAAGAAAGGGAAAACGTTAAATACGGCGCCTCCGCCTATAAATGTATTGATGAAACCTCTAGAGTGTTTGATACGCGGTTAAAAGAATACTAAAGCGAAACAAGCCTCAACTAAGGCTTACACCAGAGCACAATAGAAGGTATCAGTCACCGGAGAGGTTAAATCCGCTATTGTAGCGGAGGACAATCGTGAGATTAACTGGGAAGATCCGAGCATAAAGGACAGAGTAGCACTTGTTCAGTACATGTATGGGACCATGACAACCCCTCTCTGACATTACAAAATCCACCAGTTCTGTGAGCGCCTCGTTGGCCGCTTCGCGTGCACCCCCCAGGAACTTGAACTAGTTCTAGGACAGAGAGCAAAACAAAAATAGAAGACACATAAAGGAAGCGATTTGGATACGGAAAAAAAGATGAAGGAATTCATTTCCTGCTGCACATCTATGACCAGCTCAATAAACCCAAAGCAGCGCCACCAACGTCAAGCTCCAACAGGTTTACATGAAATTTTACAAATGATATCTATTGACAATCCTGATGAACTTATTTACGGAGCTTAATATACATCTATTCCATAAGTGTAGTTAATCAATATCAACGATTTGCTACTCCTAAGTTGTCTTCTATTACGCATTACGTGATTAATATTAATAAATATTTGCATACATTAACAAAGTAGTTGAAAAGACTAAAGGCAGCTTATGGATGTAAGCTTTAGCAGTAATTCAACTCTTCACAATAGATTCATCAGGTTTGTGTAAATAATCATTTTATTATTGGATTTTTGTTCGACAAAACCAATTTAATTTTTACTCACTACAATATTTCGTCCTACAGCGTTTTGGAAATAAATCTAATACTGAAACTTACTTTTACAACTTTCTGTTCACGCCTGGAACCACCAGACTTCATCAGGCAATTAACCCGATGGACAGGTCACGTGATAGACGGCTAGGTATCGTCTTGATGGCTCGGTCCCATGCATGAGATAAGTTAAAGCGGAGTCCCCCTTTCTTGTTTAGTGACGGTTGCTCGATACGTTTCCAAATGGCTTCTTTTATGCCTCTCCTATGCCATTGTTCCTCCTGATGTTGACCAATACGGGTTTTAAAGCCAGTTTAATTTCTTCAACATAAGCCGCTGAGACGGCGATACCAAGCCATCTATCACGTGACCAGTCCAACGGGTCAGTTACCTAATGAAGTCTGGTGGTTTCAGACGCAACGTAGAAAAGTTGTAAAAGTAAGTTCCAGTATTAGATTTATTTTCAAAACTCTGTTGAAAACTACTGTGACTAAGAACATTCATTCATTTCATCCTACACATTGGAGGACTTCATCATGTACCGGTATATTAGACTGATATGGTCATCTGATCCACTTTCCCGGCAAACCAGTTTGAGTCGTTTCCGGTGTTCCTTAGTCTGTTTTGCCGACTTCAGCAGTGGATCGTAAACATGACACGAGGTATGTCACAAAAAACACAATGTAATCAACAGAGAACTGGAAACGATCGTTAACCCGGAAGTAAAATCGCAGGTAGATTTTTACGTCAACAACACGCGTGTGACGGAAAATGAAAAATGCAAATTCCGTCAAACCGCGAAGGTGGGAAGATTGAAAGACAAAAATGTGAGCAAAATATTGCCACTAAAGCGCTACGATAATGATAATGTAGATCATTCTGGAAATCAACTCAAGAAATTGGTGACGCACCTTTCAAAGCAGAAGCTTACCGATCCAGAGGAGAAAATATTGCAAAAAGGTTTGAATTTCGCGGTACGTTGTGATCATGTACCAAATGAAAATTTCATAGTAGCTACCGAAAAAGCGTGTAGTATGATCCCCGCGAATGATAGACCAGGTATATGAGAGCTGAAGTTATTGGTGTGCTGCGAAATGCTAAGTTTCCCCAGACAAATGTCTCTAAAGAGGAGAGAGCGGGCGGCGATAACTTCTCTAAAGAAAAATGATTCCATCCTGATAAAGGCAGATCAACAAAGAAAATTACGAGGAGAAAGTGTACGAAATGTTGAAAGATGAAAAGACATACTATGAAACCGATCCTACTCCAAAGTACAAACGTAATTTTATTGCCATCCTCTCACATGCAACGATGGGCAGCGCAGTTGGTCTCATAGCCAATTTCTTCACGGAATTCCTATAGAGCAGCAAGCCATTGCGACAGCCCCATAGAGTTTAAGCCACGTTATCAGGCAGCGTTATGTCGACGACGTGCTCGAGATCATAAAAGAGGGACAAGTGCAAACCCAACCGACCATCTGAACGAAACAGAGAGCATAAAGGTCACTTCTGAAGAAGAGGAAAATGGTTAAATTTCATTTTTAGATACCCTTATTGTAGCTTATTGTTAGAAATCCAGATGGATAAGTTAAGCTTTTAGTGTTCTGCAAACCGACGCACACTGATCAGTACCTCAATTTCAAATCAGAACACCCTCTCCACCAAAAAATGTTAGTGATTACAACTCATGGTCGCATGAACTCCGAAGTAACAGAAACGGAAGACAAAACCCAAGATGAAGAGCGGGTACGTGCAGCCTTGATAAATTGTGGCTACTCAGATTGGGCCATGGACAAAGTAAATAATCAAATGAATAAAACCAAAGATGCTGAAAAACTGAGATCAAAGAAAAGCAAGACCACCGAGGAATAGAACAAAGGCATGATGGTCATTCATTATGTCAGTGACCAGTCGGAACGTATCCAAAGAGTATTTAAGAAACACAAAGTCGACACAGCTAGCAATGAAACTCCATCGCACTCTCAGACAAATCTTAGTCCATCCAAAAGACAAGCGTGAAAAAGCAACAACCGACAACTACATTATGAAATCGGATGCAAAAATTGTGATCTCTCTTATGTCGGCGAAACCTCACGTATGTTCGGTACCAGACTTGCTGAAAATCAAGCGGACGTGAAAAAGGCGAATGGGAAAAAGTACATAGCACCCGCTCTGAAAGGAGGACACCAGAAATGGAACAGACAAAATCAGATCACGTCGCACGTGCAAACATGTTATAGACTGGGAAGAACCTACGATAAAAGGAAGAAGTTCGGGAAGCAATGGAAATAAGGAGAGGGGGCATCAAGACCCTAAACAGAGAGAAGGGCACATACCTCTGAGTCATATTTCCGATCCAATGCTAAAGTCTGCAAAAGATACAAAGGAACACCGGCAACCACTCAAACTTATTTGTAGGGAAAGTGGATCAGATGACAATATCAGTCATACCAGATGAAGTCCTCCGATGTGTAGGACGAAATATTGTAGTGAGTAAAAGTTCCCTTGGTTTTGTCAAACAAAAATCCTATAAAATGTTTATCAAAGTATTTAACTTGTTTACTTGATATAGGTTGTGGTGTCAGTGATTGGTGGTGATGATGATGATTATGATCATCATCGATATTGTCGAAAGAGTAAGAAAAGAGAAGAGTCGGAAAGCAAAAGGAAAAAAGAAGAAGTATGGAAAGAGAAGGAAAAAGGGGGGGGGATATAATGATGATGTTTCTTGGGGATACACTATTTACCGTCTTTATTATTTTCTTTATTTATAGGCATTTTCATCGAGTGATAACAAAGGCACGGTGTATACACGTTGGGGAAACTCGAGCTGTCCAGAATCTGCTGAATTGGTATATGATGGTAAGTCTGCCCAATACCGGTGGCTTGGTTCAAATTTGTCGTTTTGCATAACAAAAGTTTATGTAACGGATTTATTTTGTAATTTATCGTTTCTGTTCTCGTACGTCAGAGCGGCGCCGCTCCCGACTTAACTTGAATTGACTTGAATTCATTTCCTAGCGATCTGCCGCTTTGGGCAAAGCGGTGGAACGAACGATATATCGGCTTGCCGCTGGTCACCGCTAGCATTTCTGATGCGACTGCGCTGCAAAGCGAATCAAAATCGTCAATAGGGCCAAAGCATCAATAGACAGGAAAGTATGAAACCAGCATTAAGCTATAAATAAGCTTTATATTTTATTTGGTAACTCGATCCTTATGTTACATTCAGAATTTGATTGACAGCTCACTAACGACTGCAATTTTGCTTTCAAGTAAAAAAAATAAAACAGCTCGTGGTAACAATGCTGTTATGCAGTTGAATCAGTAACATCTTGACTAACAGAAAAACTTATCTTAGTTTCTTTACTAATTTGGACTCAAACGCTATGCTCAATTAACTAAATCATCCAGAAAACGAGTTGGGCCACTTTTGTCATTTGAGCGCATATCAAGCTTGCATCGCGTAAAATTGACATTCATGATTAGAAATAGCATTTTTGCTTTTATTAAACAAGAAACACCTACCCTATAATTCATATAGAGCGGATAATAAGTGTTTGCTTTTTGCCTCTACCGGGAATTGAACCAGGGACCTCTTGCACCATGTAGATTTAAACACATTAACCACTAGGACACGTTAAAAATATCTGTGTGCAAGGGACACATTGAAAAATATCTTTGTACAAAAGTTCTACGGCTATATATCACAACCAGTGATAGATTCTAAAAGACCCAATTTAAACATTTGGTAATTAAGATAAAGGTGTACTTTTTAAAGCCTTTTAGAAGTACACTTTTATCTCCTTAGCCTATTTCAAAATCAGGGTTGCGGACAAGGTCAGGGTCAGGAACGGTTCACCATATTATCTGCCGGAAACCTTGGGAGGTCACGACAATGAACTCCGGTATACAGGGAATGTAACAAAGTATAAGTTATATTTTAACACTGAGGGCTATCATGTGATCCTGAAGCTGTATTCATAAAACTGAATTGCCCTTAGAGATCCAAAGTCAGGTCGCTTGGTCGGTTTACCTTTTCTTTCCCCCCTTTTTTTTTTTTTTTTTTTTTTGACACATACAATATCAAAAAAATGCAAGTTCGCCACAAAATACCATGGTAAACAATAATTTATATACATTTTCTTAGGCATCTTTTTAATATATTACAGTTGTGCAAAAAATACACCTTGTAAAGATGAAAACGAGATTTAAGATAAATAGCGCCATCAGTTTTCACCTTTACTTAAAAATGACTACAGATTTACATAAATTACATGTCATCAAACAACCGTGGTGTGGTGCCAGAGAGCGCCTGTTACCTCGATCAGCACTGAACCAGCGCACGCAAAACGATGTACCAGCTCAGGGAAGTGCAAATCTGATTAACACTTCCCTGGTCTAACATCAATAACAAAAATGTATCTTTTAAAGGTCTTTATCTCAAAATCAGAGTTACCGACAAGTTCAGGGTTTTGTAGGAACTGTCACAAATATTATCTGCTGGAAACCTTGGGAGGTTGCGACACGAATTCCTGTACAGGAAATAAGAAGATATGGGCATAAATTGAGGGCTCATACAACTAAGTAGCTGTCCGTTAGACTTTACGTACCCAAATAGAGCCACTATTTCGGTCGTAAATCGAGTTATTTCCACTTTGAAATATAAATTTTCTTAAAATCATCTTAATCAGAACATAATTTTGCATAACATATCGGAAAAATGACTTCACATTCTAGGTCTACCTTTTGAAAAAAAAATGCTGTGTATTTCCGAAGATATCATCAAAAAACTTCGAATGTGGTATACCACAGTCAAGACTAATTCGACAATTTTTGGATGATTACTTCGGAAATATACCGATTTGGAACGCCTAATATTAATATGTTAATGAGAAAAATATAAGCTTTAACCTGATATCTGCATTTTGATGGTGTAAACTGGGGGATGAAGCTGTCAATCGGGTCATCGACCTTTAATGTGATCCACTGGATAAATAAAATGACTGACACATTATTTCTTTATCTCTTAATAGGTCTCGTCGGTGGCAGCTTATACAGTCAAGTCGGAGGTGCAGCTCAGTATCTGTGTCTACCTCAAGATCCCATCTATGGCCACGTCAATCCAGTCGTCCACGAATATAGGTCAATAATTTACCATACAGAGCTCCAGTTCCCCGGGTTCACAATCCTAGAACACCTCCAGCATGCAGACGCTGCATGTTCAGTGTGTCGAACCCTCGGTGGTAGAGTTTCTGTCCTAATGTTGCCGGCTAAGAACAAATGTCCAAGCGGATGGACTCAAGAGTATGATGGCTTTCTGATGACATCCTCACAAGATCACAGACGTACCGAATACCTCTGCGTGGATTCGAACCCGACACCTTTGCGTGGTGGCGTCCAGGACATAAATGGAGCTTTGTTGTATCCTGTGGAGGCCACTTGTGAGACAAGTAACATTCCATGCCCACCTTATGTTGCGGGACACGAACTAACATGCGCAGTCTGCAGTAAATGATGTCATAGTCTGGCCTACGATGTATTTTGTATTTAAAAAAAAATACCATACTATAATCGGAGACTGAATTAAAAAGACTTGTTTGCGTCTGACGATCAACTCCGTCGTGATTGGTTAGTAGCGCGTAAATAGTGCGGGGCATACTACCCAGTTTATAAGTCCTGCACTTTGGATGAAGACAATGTGCCACCTATCCTATCAAGTAACATATTTATACCATGTTTACAAAAATCCAGATGCGTTAGAAGGCTGTCATCTTGTTTTTCAAAACGGCGTCCAGTTTGGCTCTAATTCCCAATATTTTTCAAACTGGCCTTTTCCAATATGATCGTGATTTGGTAGAGGTTTATGACCGGCCATGGAATTTGGGATAGGCCCTTACCAGGGACAGGGTTATGAAGGTCGCCGGGGATTAGGGGTTCCAAGAATGGGTTAAGGGGTACTGGGGATGGAGTTAGGGGTCCCAGGGTTGGGGTAATGGGTACCAGGAATGGGGCAAGGGTACCGAACATGGGAGTTTAGGTTCCAGGAATGGGGTTTGAAATCATGGCCGGTGTTAGGGGTCCCAGGGAAAGGGTTAATATACTGGGGATTGACATAGGGGATAGTGGGTACCAGAAACGGGGTAAGGGGTACGGGACATTGAGTATAAGGGGTTTGGCCAGCTATAGCGTCACCTCTTTTGCCCCCCCCCCCCGGGTCATCCCCCAAGTACTGAACTAGACAAACGGGCTCCTTGGTGGTCTCCACACACATTCAGAATGTTCTTCAACACATATCACAGTATTCTTCTGATCTTTATAATTCAGGAAATGTTTAGTTTGTCACGACCCCGGTCACTTCCTTCTGAATACAAGGCAACAGGATTTTGCTGCAACTTTCACATCTTCCGTTACTTTCATTTAAATGTACGCTGTGGCATCAGTATTGGACTAATTGCAATAAATGAGATGTCATAATGCGCAGAAATGAATTCTGCTTCCAATGCATTTCCCCAATTTGGCATACGATAATTTCAATTATTTATGGGGGTAGTTACTTTTTTATGTGTTTATAATAATATTACGTACAAAAAGTATCCATACACTTGAAAAGAAAAGCAATATCTTAAAGACAATAAACCTAAATTACCAAGATCAAGTAGTCAATTGATGGAAAATATTGTGCTGCGTATTTTTGATAACTCATTCGCACGATGCAACTTTATTTTCCCATCTTATACCAATTTGAATGAAAAAAGATAGTATTTCAAAAGTGACAAATTAGATTTACATGGATTTTTCTCTCGAAACACGCTAAATTATGTGTTGACCTGTCACTGTCATCTGTTGATGTGTAATGATCCCGTTACAAAAACCGGTGGGAATTGCCCTGAAGAAAGAAATATCCCATGTTACTTTTGAAATGCTCTCTTTTTTCATTCAAATTGGTGTAACTTAATTGACTAAAGTCGCATCGTGCTAAATGAGGTGTCATAATACGTAGAACAAACTTATCAATATATTGATTACTTAGCTTTATTTGGTAGTTAGGCTAAGGTTTAGTGTCTTTAATGCTCTGCGTGCTAGCCATGCGCTTCAACGGAAAAAGTTCAAGTTTTGAAATATTTTCTCAAAATATCAAAATATCAAAAGCTATCTTAAGAACTACTGAACTTGTTTGTACTCATTTTAATGCATTTTTCATGCTGATTCCAAATATGGTAAAGAAAATTCACATTTCTGAAATTTTTGACTTTTTAAATTTTTTTTTGAAACTTGTCGTCTGCAGTCGACACCCGCGTGAAGAGAGTTAATGTTGCTTTTGTTTAAAGTGTAGAATACTTTACATATAGACGAATCCAACGAGCCAAGTCATGGTCAGGATTTGGTCGGCCATTACTGGGTCCCCACAGTACCAAACTGGTGTTGTGACTGCCCAATTGGGATTAAAACCGCTTAAAATTCCATGTTAGATTATTTTGTGTTGTAAACTGTCATCATTCTTTTGTCTACGTGTAACACGGGTGATAGAATGCAGTTTAAAATACCCTCCAGGGCCGCATCATTTCACATTTTAGGTGAGATGGAGGCGACGGGGACCCAGCTATGGCTGCCATCATCTATGCTGCCATTGAGGTGTAGAAATGCGTGAAATTGGAATCGGCTATTATATATAAGCCTACCCGCACTTAAAGCCATATTATAACATTTGCTGAGGAAGACGCCCTCACTGAATTTTCAAAATTCCTTTTTTACACGATTAAATTGTACTTTATTAAACCAATATACCCTGCAAAAATCAAGACTCTAGGTGCTGTAGTTTTGTCAAAATCCGAGATTTTGAATAAAACGCCGGGACCGGCGCTTTATTATTACGATGGAATTATTAGTCAACCGCATACACGATGTTCATAACACACAGTACGTACACGGCGTGCAAGACGGTGATATACACAACAAAGGGTCGTACCACAACATGACCGAAGGAGTGGTACGTATTGGCGACATGTGCGCTGGTAGTAAATTCAATTTTCTTTGATTTGCCGTAGTTGTTCGGCTCAAAAATAAAAGGGGATATATCTGACAGTAAAAGCTAACATTTTATAGCAAAGAAATGCTAATCTATTTTGTTTGAAAATGTTATAATATGGCTTTAATAATCAAGCGTGCTTGGTCTGTTTTAAGGTGGGACAGATGGAATTGACACTTTTTTTAGTGGAAACATACTAGGAAACCTTTACCAAGTATATGAAACAAGTATATGCTGAAATACACATTTCATACTTAATTACATATTTTACGCATATTAATTAGCTAATTTGCATAATTAATTAGCGTAAATTTGCCAATTTTCAAAAAAATGTGGAGCCACTATGCAATGTCCTATGAAGTTCATTGAGGTGTCAAATTAAAGCTCTTTGAAAGATCTAGAGCATGGACCTACATCTGGTTACATACAGGGTTAGGTAGGGTTACCCCATTGGATTTTGAGGTGAATGCAATTTTGAAAATGTACCAAAATCACAATTTCAGGTATTTTGAATATACTTTAATTTAGGTCCATGCCCTACATAATTAAATAAGCTTTATTTTGATACCTCAATGGGCCTCATAGGACATTCTATAGCGGCTCCACATTTTTCAAAATTCGATATTTGATGAAAAAATGAAATGCGTAAAAAACGTCATGCAACGGGTTCGTAAACAAAGAAAATAATAATATTCTTGTTGTAGTTAGCACAATTTTTATACAATTTGCATAATTTTTCCAGATTTTTTTTATGTTATGAAAACTACATACATTAATGTGTCTAAAAATGACAAAAACTAACTTTTGATGAAATGATGATTTTGGCCTATTTAATTACACCTGTCCCACCTTAATAACTCCATAGCATTTCTGGAGAAAGGCTAACTTTCTAGCTGTTTTAATACCGTTTGCTGTTCTTTGTCATGACTTTGTTATGGAAATAAATATAAACAAATGAATGTATGCATGTTATCGTATTTTATTACATAACGTATTTTATTTATATGTACATAATGTATAACAATATTATTTTACATAATATAACTGTATACAAACAAAATGTGAATAATTATATGCATCTGATTCACACCCTTTTTTAAAACAGGTCTCATTTTTTCATAAGTTATAATGTCAGAAAACATACACTGAAACAGATCCATCCACAAATAATAATTTTCTTTATTCTTTACATGATTTAGAGTCATCTGATATTGACTTAATGACTTAAGGGATGGGGTATGAACGTTTGGACAGTATTTATTGTGGGATATTAGAGCACATCAGACATATCGAATTGCATTCTGAATACGAAGAATGTCCTTCTGATATCAAATAATTTTGATTTTTTGAAATTTGCCATGTAATACACATTTTATGGCAAATGATTAAAAATTAATATTTTTGATATTTAACAGTACTCGAAGTAAATCTTATAAATCTGATGATTTATACTTAAAGTGTATGTAGGTGGGATGAAAAGCCGACAGTCAATTGGAAATATTGACCTTTCGTATTGAAGATATGGATTTTTTTCCCAAAACACCAGAAAAAATTAGGTCTTTGGGGAAAAAAAATCCATATCTTCAATATGAAAGGTCAAAATTTTCAATTGATCGTCGGCTTTTCCTCCCAGCTATGAATATATCATTAGATTTATAAAATTTACTTCGAGGACTGTTATATATCAAAAGTGTGTAAAATATCAAATTTTAATAATTTGTCATAAAATTTGCATTGTATCGTGAATTTCAAAAAATAAAAATTATTTGATATCAGAAAGACATTCTTCGTATTCAGAATGCAATCGATATGTCTGATGTGCTCTCATGTCCCACAAAAAAATACTGTCGAAACGCTCAAAACGCTCATTCCAGATCCCTTAAGCTTTTATAAAATAACAAAATAATAATCATTTCTTTCAATCCAGTTTGATATAGCTCCGTTTCAGCACACACCATTACAAAATTGCTTCTATATGATTACCTGTGTTAACTTATGAAGGAGTTCATATTTTTATAGTATGTGACATGACAATGGGCTCAGAATTAGGCCAAAAAGGGCCGGTTTCTCGAAGCATGGCTAGTGGTCAGGCTCCCTTAGCCATCAGGCTTAAAGAGGAAGCCCCACCAGAGCAGTTCCTCTGTCGCGAACCAAACCTGCCTGGTTATCAAATTATCAGTGACAAGCTTATCTCTGAATTGATAACTGATGCAATAACATTAAAACAATTAGTCCTAAATACCAGTGTCGACAATTTCACCTCGTACATCACCTAGAAAGATAAATCAATCAAATGGGTCCATATTGGTGTTCCTCGGGCATATAAGCATGCCCATTAGTCAAACTTCGAGAAAAGATAGGTTTTTAAACATGTTAAAAAAGTTATACAACTATGATATAGTTGAGTTATGTATCATTTTAAATATTGGAAAAATAATGACTTAAAAAAGCAGTTATCTCACAAAAAAAAAACAATGTTAGTTTAGAATCTTGTAATTCCGAGCCCATTTTGTACACCCCATCAAAACGTTTAAAAACATTTTTAATAACGATAAATGTCGGGTTATATAAAATGTTTTGTATGAAAAAATGTCAAAATGTCATGTCAAAATGTGATTGTAAAATATTTTTTGCATAATATAAAAATATATTTTTTCATCACTTACAAAATGTTTTACCACAACTTTTAAAAATGTTTTAAAATGTTATTTTAAAGTTTTATATTATAACCCGACATTTGAGTTAACTCTGGGTACGAACTTGTCTGTACACTAATCAAAAATGAAGTAGGCCTATATGGCCATTTGAATATGGTCAAGCAAACTGTAGGGCCTACTGGATTATTCCAATTCGAGTCAACACAAGATGTTAGAAATCTTTTCCACAGAGGGAGTATGAATCACAAATAGACGGAACACATTAGGCAGCTCCATTTGAATTCCATACACCATCTGAGAAAGATTCAATCTGAATCTTCCACAGAGGGAGGGTGAGTTTCAAATAGTGTCGCTTAATTGGCTGATTCCATTTGAAATTCATACTCCCCTGTAGAAGATAGCCCATTACTTCATAAATATATAACATGCCTGACATGTACAATGCATGTGACATAAATTATTAATAAAAGTTATATTTTTTAAATAATGAAAATGCACAAATGTCAATAAAAGAGCGCTGTAAAATTATTACTTTTAATGACAAAAAAAAGTCACTTTGAATGGTGGAAATCTGTTTGCTTTTTAATATCTCCTCAAAGCAAAACTATACATATGAACTTTGACATAAAATTTACGTCTTGCTGATAGAAAGAAAACAAAAACAAAACAACAAAAATATGTTTTGCAATACACTCAAATGAATTGAAAATATAAGTCAAACATGCTCCTGTACCATATGGTGCAGGACCATATGGTCCAGGACCATGGTCCTGGACCATATTATCAGGCCAAAATCGTACAAAAGCTTGGAATTACGCAGTGAAAGACACAGTTATACCATAAGGGATGAAATCAAAACTCGACCGCCGGTTGAACCGCGTTCCATTGTTTAGAACCAGAGCACCTGCGGTCAAGTTTCGATTTCATCCCAAGCATTCCGTCTCTTGCATGCACTCGGAACGATTTCCTTGCACAGTGTTCCCTCGCTAGGGTGGTACTACACCCCCTGATAAATTTTATGACTATTTAGCATTTTTCTCAATAATTAACTACACACTGGTAACAAAAGTTATGTATATTATAGGGGCAAGGAATCAAATTATCACTGAAATTTCAGTGATTCAAGACAGGTGGTTCATTATAATTTTTATGTTACGAAATGAGATACATTCTAGCGGTACCTCTTTTCTTATCATAAATAACGTAGGCCTACCGCTTGTATTGAGTCACTGAAATTCCAGTGTAGTAACTGGATTCCTTGCCCCTATAATAAACATAACTTTTGTTCCAGTGTGTCATTATTTTTATGAGAAAAATGCAAAAATAGTCACAAATTTATCAAGGGGTGTAGTACCACCTTAACGAGTGTGCATATTTGCCGGCTATCTGCTTCTTTATTGATACTTGACTATAGTAATGTCAGACGTATAAGCCGCATCTTTGTTAAATTGAACAAAACCCACATAAAATATAATGAAATAACATTTGCAAAATAAAACTACATAGCCCTACACTCTTAGAAAAAACGGTTCTCAGTAGAACCTTAAATGGTTCTTCAGCAGTCCTGTATGTGGAACCTTAAATGGTTCTACTAAGAAGCGAATGAACTATTTCAGACCTGAAAGGGGTTCTGGAACGGTCAGAAAGAACCATTTTAGACCTGAAAAGGGTTATGGAAATGCCATAAAGAACCATTTTTGGTTCTTTGAATTTTCAAGAACCCTTTTCTCTTGAGGGTTTTACATACAGGGCAGCCAAGAACTTTTTTTTTCTAAAAGACTAGGGCCTTTTGACCGTGGCATTCCCTAAACACCGATATACCTCGCGAACTGTCAAAACCCAGTGACCGTTTCCCTCCGAAGTTGGAGCGGGTCTCGAGGTTTTGTGTGTTAAACTACCGGCTTCTCTTGTGTCAACTGAGTACCAAAAAATATAGCCTACCCTCGACATGAAAGTCACTTACCCACCTAAAACCAGATTGAGATGATAACCGCTTTAAAACCGAAAACTTTTCAAATAATATTTTGTGAGGCACACCCCCCCCCCCCAAAAAAAAAACCCCACAATTTTCACGATATAGGTCAGCGGGCAAGTGTCCCAAAACTGCAAAAACGGTGCCACGATGCATTGTGAATTTTAATGCCGATTTGACTTATGTTTTGCCCCTATCGTTAAAATAAGAATAATAATCTTGGGATTTATGAGACATAATTGAACAATTTAAACATGTTCATATTGAATATCAACATGTGCCAAAATAGCATTTTCATACATACATGGATATTTCAGTAGGCCTACCTTCGATATACACGTATCCCGCGTAGTATTTCCTTTTTCTCGAGTTACAACACATACGGATACCGTACATTGTCAAACTTGTTATTGCAAATTGGGCTATTTCAAAAAATAAATGCACACTCAGGCTATAGAGGAGTTCGGATTTATCGTACTTCTTGACCAAATATTATGATTGACGTTCAAAGTGTCTAAATACAAAAAAGACGTTGGTCTTGAGCAGAGGATCAAACGTTGGAGACAGGAGTACTTCCGGTAAAACAGTAACATCCGGCCGGGATTCCCGCTCCAAGCAGATGGATCAATAACAACATCAATCGCTTTGAGAAAGCCAGAAGGTTTCTGGCGAAACTGTCAGCAGAAAAACGTAAGTTTTTCCTTTGGTCTTGGCAAAGAACTTTGATTAGCTGTTTAATCAACAGACCTGATGAACCTCTTCAGTTATGGAATTACAATTGTTGGAAATATATTTCTTTTGAACATTTATTCCTCTATATAGGGGTGTGTATATTTTAACTGGTGTATTGTCGAAAATATCCTGAACATGAGTAAACCCCGGGAGTAAACTTTTTGATTTCTCTGAGCATTGAAAGTTTAACGTACGATTCCGCGATGAATGTCTGCTGATTCGTTGTAAAACAAAGATTTTGTTTTCTGTGTGTCTCTTGGAGAATGTTTGACAATATTCATTATATTGTACTGAACCGATGTTCAAATTGTGTCTATCTAGAGTTTGGCACCTTTGCACAATACCGTAAAACCGCGTCTACAAGCATATAGAGTGCTTCTGATGAAAGCTTAATTATTCCATGCGCCATTATGGAGTTTGAGCAAATAAATTACAGATCCAAGTATATACAAACAAGTATTATTGTAAGACCAATCTATTGTATTGCTATATTCACGCTTGTTTCGTATTAATTAAGCTTTCATAAAACACACTATATATGCTTGTAGACGAGGTTTTACGGTATTATAGATTCACATAATAAATCATTATTTTACACTATGAACTCCAGTTCGTTTCCATCAAATGGAACCTTTGTCGAAACGGAATCATGAATAAATTAGTTGTTGTATCTTTAAATGCAAAAGGCAACCTAAATATGGGCGAAATGTTTCGTCACGAAACACAAAACTGCACAGCTAATAACCGCCTTTATCGATCACTAATCACGACATCCGTACGAAGCTGAAATTGACATCATCATCGGTTTTTCTTATTGTGCTATAGCGAAAAAGAGGTTCTTTGCGATTCCATTACATAATATACACGAATATTTTCTGTAAAACTGACTGAAGGTTTTGGTAACATTAAATATCGGGTTATATTAAGGTCATGAAAAGGAAAAACACTAAACCATTTTGAAAATGTGATTGCAAATATTTTATGCAAACATTTTTGCAAAATATTTTGTCAACACTTGAATAACATTATGTATTATGTTAGAATGGTTTGCAATATGTTTTCAAAAACGTTTGATGCTATTAAAACCTTTTGCGAATGTCTTCAAAACATTTTGGTCATGCTGGGTTGCAAAAACGTTTCATCATTTGAAAAAACATGAAACGATATATTACATGTCTTTCTGCAGTTTCGGAAATGTATTTTGCACAAGGAAACAACACTTTTTGGCAAAATTATATCATGGGTCTGGTTCATGCCCTGTCTAATCATATTATCAGTTTGAAATCTCCAATTTAATCGGATTAGCCTATCAGACAACGCCGGTATTGTTTAAGTGAAGGCGAACTATCATGTCCTTGCAGTCTTCAAAGACTCTCTTGATCTTCTCTGTGTCTATTGCGCATGTGTAGTGAGGGTACATTCTCCTTTTAAAGGCATCGTTAATACCATCCGTCGTGCTAAGTTTCTGTAAAAGAACAAAATATATCGTTCATGAAAGTTCACCTGTGTTGGTATAAATCATGATTTTGATTTAAACTTTTGATCCAAACACAAAGAATAAATTCCTATACCTGATACAGTCACTCACTCGCTGATGAAAGATGGAGTACCATCTGAAAATTCCGAGGTAGGAATTAATTCTTTGTGTTTGGATCAAAAGTTTAAATCAAAATCATTAACAAAATATATCATTTGTGCAAAATATTAGATTATATAAGAAGAAATATCTGCGCAACCGACTTGTTCATGGGCCTGTACCTTAACCATGATAATTACCCAGCAAACACAAAACGTTTTCGACATCATTCGCAAAAGGTTATGAAAGGTTGTCAGAAAACGTTTAAATGTCGGGTTATATAAAGGGTATATTAAGAGTATAAGACGTTTTCATAATCTTAAAAAACATTTTTTGATAACCTACTGCTCAGCAAACAAAAATGCTTTACAGAAAACGTTTAAATGTCGGGTTATAAAAAGGGTATAAAACGTTTTAATAACATTCCAAAAACATTCTTGAAAACTTGATACAAAACATTCTAAACAGTATGTTATTTTGGGGATGAAAAAATATTTTGCGAAAAATGTTTGCCCAAAATATTCTCAATAACGTTTTAAAAACGTTTTCATGACCTTTATATAACCCGACATTTAAATGTTATTAAAAGGTTTTGAAAAAACATTTTAAGAACATTTCTGTGTTTGCTGGGTTCAAATATTTTAATATGTTATTTAAGTATTGACACAATATTTGGCAAAAATGTTTGCAAAAATAGTTTACAATAACATTTTTCGAAAACATTTAAAAATATTGTTGAAGTGTGTTTTCATACAAAACGTTTTAAAACGTTATCATGACCTTTATATAACCCGACATTTTAATGTTATTAAAACGTTTTTACCTAAACCAAAAGCCAAAATATAACTTATTTAAAACGTTTTTAAAACGTTTTTGTGTTTGCTAGGTAACTCTCTCACTCGGGTGTCGACTGCAGACAAGTTTTAAATTTTGTTTTTAAAATTCAAACATTTCAGATATGTAAAAAAAGGTTTTAAATTTACAATCTAAATCATTACCTGGAACATATCTTTAATGAACGATTTCACCTTGTAGAATTCGGAGCTGTTGATGCCATCGAACACTGAAATTAATGAAAATACGAGAACTCTTATTTGTTTATTACTTATTTATAACATGACTCTTTTCCTGCTACATGTATAATTGGATATCTAACCATAACCATAACGTGCCCCCCCCCCCCCCAACAACTGGGGACGGATTTAGCCCTACTAGTATAGGGCCTTTTGACTGTGGTGATCCAAAACCATACTAGGCTATATCCAGAGAACTGCTAAACCCAGTGACTGCTAATTCCTCAGAATTTTTCGGGTGGAGCGGTTAGTGGGTTTTAGCGGTTCTTGGATTAAGTGTGTTTAAACTGGCTAGACGGATTTGCAACAGCCAGCGATTGAAATTTATACACGTACAGGCTCTGTACACGAGACCGATAGTTTTACGTCCCCTCCGAAGGACGACGGGGTTCTTGGTATTTTCCTTTCCATCTGTGATATGACGCATCAATTAAAAAAAAGGTTCTAAATTACTGATTACTGACCAATCTTGTTCCATTTTCTGTTAGCAGATCTAGATAAACAAAGCATTGGCCTGGAGCTTTTTAAGTCTCCAAAACAATGTTTATACTCATACGGTATCCAGGGGTAGTCACCTTGCCTAGCCGTTCTCCTGCTCCTCCATACAGGACTAATCATTGTTGTTTTGTACATATGATTGATTGTTGATTGATTGATTGATTGATTTATTGACAGTTGATTGATTGACTGACTGCGTGGTGGGCGGGGCGGTTGGTTGGTTGGTTGATTGATGAATGATTGATTGATTGATTGATCGATTGATTTGGCATAATACTTACTGGATTCTCTTCTTACGTGTTCAGCTTTCCTTGCTTTCATTGAGAAGCAGCATAAGCAGCCTGGTTCGACATCACCTATTGAATCTGCAATAAAAAATAAATATATAATAATATATGCTATCCGATGTAGATTTTTATTCATTAGGCGGAGGCGCCACATTTAATTATTAGATTGATTTTTCACCAGTATAAGTCGGGTTCCAAAGCTAACGCTAAATAGGGCGCCTCCGCCTAATGCGATGCAAGTCATCTCATTAGCAAGGCATAGAAAACACATCTGTTATACACTGTTCGACCACTGGTAAAGCATCCATTGGGTAAAACATTTTTACCCAACATTGGTTACATTATTTTGGGTTAGTTGGGTAAAAAATACTATAAATTTACCCACCCATTGGGTTTTATTTCTCTGTATGTTTTTCTCGTTTTGCCAGCAAAATTTGGAGTCGCCTTTATAATTGAAACCCGTGCATGAATAACCCTGGGGGTACTCAAGTTTGGTTTTGGTAGGGATGTGCCGCTGAGATTTTGGAAGTGGACCCATAAATATACCAAATTTTCAAGAAATTTGGACCCATTGATATACCAAAAGATATATCGAGGGCTTAACGCCATGAGAACTACCTGCCGATTGCCAAAATGAATATTGTGTCCAATTTTGAACCAATCAAGAAGGATATTAATAAGATCATCTGCAAATGCAAGTCTGACCATAAATAATTTAAAGCCTAAATCATAATTGGCAATTGAAATGAGCATTTCAAGCTATCAACCAATCAGAAATGCTGTTAGATGACCAACACTGCCCTCATCTTCATTTTTGACGAAAATTAGATTTGGGTACATAAATTATTATAACCGACTTTTCTGTAACAACAAAGACTTATGTCCATTTCCAAAGCCACAGGCCAATGAAAACTAGCCTTAGGTCTTTTAGTGCAGTTGGAAGAAGGGACTATCATACACCCTCGGAAATCAGCTTCTAACCGATGTCTGTAGATCAGAAAAAATGCGTAGAAAAGTAGAAAACGATAAGCTATGTTGAAAATTCAAACAATGTCCCTAGGGCCTAATAACAGGCATGACATGGGTCAAATTTCATACATCAGGATCCGAATTTCAAAATTGCTTAGATTTTGTCAAAAACCACGCCAAAGTATTCCTCTGGTCATAACGATTCAGAAAAAGTATAGTTTGACCTATCTGCGACATACCGTTCTTATACCGTTCTAAATCAGATTAGTCATCTTAACAAAAACACACAATATTATTGCGACCAATGCAAAAACCAAGATTCTTTTTCTTCAAAAAATGTAGCTATATATAATATGTACGAATAAATGACACTACATTAAAAGTGCTCAAAAAGTCGCTATATAACGTGAAGTAAATCTCCTTCCTCATTAGTTCAACTCACCACTCGGCGTGTAGTCGTTGTATGCAGGAAAATGTGTTCCGATGCTTGATCTTCCACCGGCTACTTTCTCGGCTAGGATATCTTGCTTATTCAGAAATAGGATGAACGACCGGTCCTTGAGAAACCTTAAGCAACAACATCAAAAATAATAATATTATTACAAATGAAAAGAAAAATGTAACTTACAAAAAAAAAAAAAATCACGAAATTAGTCAAGATGGATCAGAGTGTTTCAGAACAAAAATGCGACGAGGATGGGATTCGAACCCACGCGTGCAGAGCACAATGGATTAGCAGTCCATCGCCTTAACCACTCGGCCACCTCGTCGCAAAAATTGTGATAATGATAACTATTATAACTCATGAAATGACGACGACGACGACGATAAGGGGAAAAAATTGTATGCTTGCCCTCCACCGACCGATTTTTTTTTTTTTTTTTTTTAGTTTTTAGTTTATAATTTTAATGGGTTTTTATTACATTTGTGACGTGTCATGTCAAAAGGAGACACTTTTGGGCAGGTTATCAATTTCGAGGTTTTTATATATCTTAAATGTAGAGATATTTTGCTCCACAGCACCATTTTCCCCAATGAAATCGGACATTCCTAAGCGAAGATATTGAGTTCGTAAGTTATGGTATTATAAAATTGGAAATTGAGATATCGGCCTTTAAAAATATTATTGAAAATGTTGAGAGTAGGAATTACCTTGAAAAATGCCTCCAAAAATACAAGATGCCAGTTATATTCCAGTCTGAAACTATCAGACAATATTTATAACATTAAGAACATCACAAATTCGCAACAAACCCAAATTATGAAAAAATCACACCAGGGCAGGTTTTCGGCTATTTCTCCATTCATGATCCTGCCCAAAAGTGTCTCCTTTTGACATGACACGTCACATTTTTGTGTCAGTCTAAATTTCATTTCATAGCTAAATTTGGCCAACAACATTTTTTTCTTAAGAAGAAAATCATTACTGTAAACTCATTTATAGCTGTCCATTCCTGCATCAATGTTTCCAATAAACTTGACGTCTTATCATGCCTGTATATGCATGTGTTCTAATTGAATCAATTTCTATGGTGCATCTTGCGTATTGAAGGTGGGAAGGGAAGTATTGATGTATTTTTCCACATGACCAATGTTCATTGCCTAAAAAGATTTTAAAAAATAGAAATATTTTTCCGACCCTCCCCCCCCCCCCACCCACCCCAAGAATCCTTCTAGAGGGCAAACAAACAAAACTTTTTGGCCTAATAATTATTTGATTATGATGAAATTTTTAAACAGACAGAAAAAAACGAGAAAAACGAGAAATGATAATTAAAAACAAACAAAACTGAATAATAATGATATGATCACGGTAAAAATATAATTATGGCACACTACATACATTGTTGTCAGGTTGAATAAATTTAGGAAGTAAAAAAAATGCGACGAGGATGGGATTCGAACCCACGCGTGCAGAGCACAATGGATTAGCAGTCCATCGCCTTAACCACTCGGCCACCTCGTCAGTTGTTGTTCAGCTTAACGCCATCATTTATTATTGCACTAATTCATAGCGACATATCAACTTTACTTTCCTTCCCGACATGCAATTGTCTTATCGTGTGATAGTTATCGCAAAAGTGATGCATGATGGGAGGATAGAATAAACAACTGTCTTTAGAAAACCGAGATAAGAAATTTATATTTGCTGGTAAGCCTATGCCTAGTTTCATCATTTTATTCAATACATGATTCAAGTAGGCCTACTATTTATATAGGCCTACATATATATACCTGCATGGAGAGAGTAAATGACAACAGCTGCATCGATTCTATATTCCAGATGCTACAGCCTGAGTAAATTGATATTATACCCCTAATTTGAGCAAATTATTTGCTCATCTATAGTATTATTAATTTGTACTCAATCCAGTTTGAATCAAAATATAATACTCCTCGAAGAGTAAATTAATTCTACTCAACCTCAGTTGAGTATCGTTTTACTCTTATTTTGAGTCAAAAGGGGAATACTCGACCCTGGAGTAATTATTGAGTAAACTTTATTCCGTGAAAGCCGAGTAAAAGTCTTAACCCAATTCTGAGTAAATTTCTAATCAACAAGATGAGTAAACAATTAATCAACCTTGATGGAGTACAATTTACTCAAAATTGAGTATTCTCCTTTTTACTGTCAAAAAGAGTAAAATTTTGCTCATACTTGGGCATTTTTTGCAGTGTATGCACGTTATATATAACAAATTTCGCAACGCACAACGCGCGAGAAATAAAGATATACAATGGCTATGTACAAAAATGTAGGCTGACATTGATTTTCGGCTCAAAATCCCACGAACATGCTATTTCAGCGGTTTTTCTTCAAGATATGAAAATTTTCCCTCTCACACGATTCCTCACTAATTTTCTGTCGTGAGGGCAGGCAACGCACGCGCATATATTATAAAGACACATACACACACAAAAAACCCACCAAGACATCAACTTTGCTTACCTATTTGCCCATAGATGTTCATACAATTGCAGAGACTCCTCGAGTCTGTTTATACTTTGGTCCTCTCTGAGGAATGTATCGTAGCCACTACATGCTGTTACAAAGATGACTGCTGTACAATCTGCAGCAGAAAGATTGACATTAACATTACTTTCATGAAGTTTTCCGCAGGGTTCTGTTTTAGGTCCCTTGCCTTAATACCATGTTACACTAGTGTATAACACATACGCGCAACGTAAACCGTTGAATATGGCTTGTGCAACGCAAAGGCCCTTAATAATTCCACATGTCGTCATAATAGGGCTGTCTTACATAGTACGATGACGTCATGACAGCAAAACAATAAGACAGCATTAGGCATATAGTCTATAAATATATTTAGCTCACTACTTTCAACAAAATTGTGATTACTAATAGGCCATACCTGAAAAACATTGCACCCATTTTTTCCTCTCGTCTCTCTGTCCGCCTACATCGAGTAAACTGAAACAAATAATGTGTATAGCGATTATATTATGTATGCATAGGCTAAAACGTTTTCATCCTCATCCTTCTCCACCTGTTATTTAGTTTCTTTCTCCATTTTCTTCCTCGTCGGCTTCTTTTTCTCCTTCCTTCCTATTCTTCATCATATTCTTCAGCTTGCTCCATCACCATGTTTTTGTCCTTCTTCAGTTCCTCTTCTTCCAGGCTTCCCATCTCACTTATCGCAATATTGTATTTCCTTCCACTGGTTAAGCATTTAAGGGAATTCAAGGGAGAGATTTGTCGCACTGCATTGCACTCGCAATACATAGCTCTGACTATTTGTAGGCTTATGATTATTTACCCATATACTCAATACTGTAATTTTTTATCCTGTTAGTAACTCCTAAATGAATTTTTACTCGTGTCGAAATAACATATCTAGAAACATGCTGCATTTTTGTCCTCAAAAACAACAATAACAAAAAACCCGAAAACTTTGCGTCCTCTTCTTCTCCAGGAAAATAAAAATGATATTCAGACGTTAGGTTAGATATACCACTAACTAATTAGTGCTTGGGAAAAGAGAGAGGGACTATTTTCTTGCATGGCATCTGAAAAATGTGCTTAAAATCATTGAAAAATACTAAGCTGTAATGTGCAAAATTTGTGCACAATAGTAGCATGCAGAAATGACGTGTTTTCTACCATTATTTTACAGTTCTCATGAAAAATCCATTTTCCACCCAACCTATCACTGCCTATGGGCTCCAATCGGTTTACAAAAAGGATGGCGCACTGTAAAATCATGGTCTTACACTTCGGTTCTTTAAAACAAACAAAAAAGTCTCAAATCATCAATTATCTATTTTTCCATTACACATGTTATCTATACTCACTGGAAATTAACACTGGATCGTTGCATATGAATTTCAAACTTGGTTTCTAACACACCTCTTGTCATTACTCGAGACCTCAAGATATCCTGCAATGAAACAAGCATTAATTAATTAATATGTTAATTAATGTAACCATAATTATATATTTTTAGTTGCACTTTTATGACTTTCCACAGAATTTTTGGTTTTAAAACTGGGAAATAATTGATTTTGTTAAACCGGACTGTATGCTGGCAACTAAGCTGCAAGCAATATTGCAGTTTTTTCCAACATTATTTTTCAGACGTGTACATTTTCGGTAAAATCGGTAAAATAATCATTTTTGATGGCATATTCAGATTGAAATTCCTGTAAAACATCCGCGAAACACGGCAAAGTTGCTCGCAAATTTGTTGTTAAATTGTTAACAGTGCGTGCAAATTAAAATCGTGATTAAGAAGGTGAACATCGTGAAATTCACAACAACAAAAAATGTTTAAAGTTGATCACTGAAAAGCAATTACTTTGAAATTGGATTGTAAGTGTCCTTACCTGGTTAGGTGGCTTGTAATCGCTTTCCCTGATCTCGTCAATTCTATCTAAAAAACTAGAAGAAGACAAGATAAATACGGCGTTAATTATTTCAGTTTCGTCGGATCGTATTACATAATTTAATCATGTATGACAAGATAGGTAACAACAACAACAACAAAATGCAATTGGAACTCAGCGAATATTATAAAGATCAAGAGCGTCGATGGACAGACCCGGTGGAGTGGTAATTCTTGTGACGGGGATGTGCCCCGCACAGCGACGACGCCTGGTAAATAATTACATATTGTACAGACAGGGAAACTAAATCAATACCCAGGATCAATACACGTGTATCTGATATGCACGAATTGATATTCAGACGATTTCTACCATGAAGATATCAGGGCGATGACACTGTGCCACGACTTTCGGATGCTGAATTGTTGCAGTTTTTGCTTCCCATACCAATTTGCAACAAACAGCGCCCACATTCGCCCTAATTGAGCGCTTTTAAGGGAACTTATGCTAAAATGCACCCAATTGGGCAAATTGGTCTCCCATAAAAACACACCCACCACCATGTCTATTTGTCAAATTGTAGTAAAAATAGTTTAATGGATTAAATAAACACTTACTAAGCTGCACTGTCGATGAGTTGATATTCATGCGCCCTGGCGTAACATTCTTGTACGCCTTCGTCCTCCCATAAGTCCCTCGCACGATCATAGAATTTCTGTGTAGAATACAAAATCATAAATTCAATTAATTGATAGTCAATCAGTTAATCAATCTGATCTCAATCAATTAATCAATCTGACAAATATCATGGAACACACATGCAATCAATCTAGCAATCAATCAATCAGTCAATCAATCTATCAATCAATTAGTTAATTAATATATCTATCAATCAATCAATCTATCTATCTATCTATCAAAAGCAATCAAGCATGCACAGTAAATGCAGTCAATCAATCAACCAAACAGTTAATCAATTAATTGAGCGAGCGAGTAAGCCAACAGTTAATCAGGCAATTAAGTAAGCATGCAGTCAATCAATCAAACAATCAATCAGAAGTAAGAGTACACCGTACACACGTTCGTGATTGAGACATTCAGGTGAAGTGTTCAAAACGTACTTTCGAAGACTTTCCAGATCCATGGATCCAAAACTATCAAAAAGCAAATATTTGCAAAATATTTAGGTTTAGGCCTAAATATAGAAGCAGATATCTTGAAGAGTACCAAATTCGATTTTTTTTCTCGCTTATATTAGACATTTTTGAAACCGTTTTACAGACTGTCTCAAAAACAAAAAGGTCAAACTACTAAGATTTTCATTTTGTAAAATCGCTGATTCCTCTCTTACCATGCTTACCATGTCTCTGATTGGCTCAATACATGATAATAGCCCTCTTTTTAACCAATCATAATAGTTCTTAGAGACCGATAGCTATAAATTGTAGAGACTTACATCTGAATAAGTGAAGTCGCTTTCACTGGCCTCGTCTAACATGTAGTCTAATGCATATTTTAAATCTTCATTAGCCAATTCAACAGGAGGGTGTAATGTTTGCATCTGTCCAGTTATTGTCTAAAAAAAGAAATGGTAATAAAAACATCTCAACATTAACGTGGTCCTGACATTACATCTCGTAGAGGGGAATTTTACAGGCGGTCCTGAATGAGTCTTACAACCGTGGATGTCCATTGTTCCTTTTTGTTCACCTTTTGCCGTGAAGTAAATTGTATAACCGTTTCTACGGGCGATCGCCCTCAAGTGGCGGCATTTCACAGACGAACATTATAAAAACTCGACTCCACAAGATGCTGTCATAGCTCAGTAGTAAAGCATGGAGACTAGTAATGACAAGGTCGTTGGTTCGAGTCCTCCTATCAGCAAAGTTCATTTGTGTGATTTTAATGCTATACGCTACGATTTGTTCAAATTTCGCTCGCTTATTAATTAATTTATTAATTTATTTATTTATTTATTTATTTATTTATTTATTTATTTATTTATTTATTTATTTATTTATTTATTTATTTATTTATCTATTTATTTATTTATTTATTTATTTATTTATTTATTTATTTATTTTTAATCATACTTACCAGTATTGCATCGCGTAAATTGCTTCTGATTATTGGCACGAATTTAAGTCTTTCACTATCAACAAAACAAGAAAAAGGTTAATGATTATTAATCAAAATAATTGTCCGTGTAACCATGGTAGCAGTATTTTAATAAAGGTCACGAACTTGTTTAAGGGCACTGTGCGCTCTCAGAAAAGCATTAATTAAAATTACTGTAACTTTTTAATTATTAAGGGTTACACCAAATGCGGAAGGATTTAGTGTAGTGCACCCATATTTTTGCTTGGTCATTTAAAAACCTTTTCAATATCTCGTAAATGAAAAAAGGCTTATAGGTTACCAGGTCTAGGTTTAGTGATCTGAAAAATATACCAGACTGATATGGAATCGTCAGCAAGTAGACAAATATTCATTGTAAAAAGCAGGCTTGCTCAAAATAGAGTATGGCAGGTTTCAACAATAGAAACTTTTGTCTGGTAGATAATTTTGGTAACAGTAAATTTAGTACGGTACATTTTTTTATAATTTCAAAAATTCAAAGACCTATAACAGGTTTTATAAGGTAAATAGTTCTAATTTTGAATTCCAAATCGAATCTCATTTTGCTATATTTGCTTTACTGTCAACACTTGCAACATTGGTTGATTTTTTTTAATTATCGAAAGGTGGGATGGTCTTATGGCCATGGTGATAGGCCTATATACCTGTTCGGCCTACACCCTAATTTTGTATTCTAAATTGGGCCATTTTTGACAAGAAATCTTATCAAATTTTGAAGAGAAATCTAAATAGATGCCCTTGTCAAATTTGATAAGTTTCTATTCAAAAATGAGCTGATCGTTTTAAGAGTGTATGCACGATGTTTTAATACAGTGATGAAGTCCAATAAAATAAATAAAAAAATACACAAAATATAGGAATGTAATTATACTTGTTCATTTTGGTCAAAATTGGAAAAAGACCTGAAACTATTGATCTGAAAGTTGTACAGAAAGAGAGGTATTGTCAGCTATATGTTGTTAATTTAATTTAACTATAAAATTCCTAGAATTGGTCGACTGAAATTTATTATTTTAATATAATTATTGTGTATTGGGAAATGTAAGTTTTGAAAGTTTCGAGCATCTCAAAATTATTTTCACAATAGGCCTACATTTAAATCGGGGCGGGGGGGGGATGCATGCCTGAAGCTGAAAATATTGCCGTGATAAATAAGTAGATAAACACGATAAAGATGAATCCAATGGACGAGGAAACACAAGCAAACAAAAACAAAAAACACTAAGGATCAATAAATGATACAAGAGGGTATTTGCTGTGTGGAACCAGACATACATTTAGTGTAGGGCCTACAAACAACTGAAAAGATATCGAGGTATACCAACTTGATTTTCAGGGTGTATTTCGGTGAGGAACGGGCTCCTTGCCCCTTTTCATGTGGCTTCTTTCATTTTTTGTCAGGGGAAACTTTTCTCTTTCATTTTTGTCAGGGGCACCTCACCCTCACCCTCACCACCCCACCCCCGCCAACCCCACCCCACCCACCCCCAACTGGCTACGCTACTGACCCGCATCTCCTCATTTATTGCAGAATGTCGCGGTACTTTAAAATACATGTTTCAGCCAGACTTGTAGTATTGGGACCCGTCATGAGTACGGGTACGGGTACGGGTCCGAGCCATGCGTACGGGTACGGGTGCGGGTCCCAGACCATGGGTACGGGTACGGGTACGGGTCCCAGGCCATGGGTACGGGTACGGGTACGGGTCCGAAGCCATGAGTACGGGTAGGGGCACGGGTCCGCACCCAAAATAGGGTGCGGGCACGGGTACGGGTACGGAGCCATGAGTACGGGTACGGGTACGGAAATTGGGACTCGAGTACGGGTACGGGTACAGGTCCCAGTATGGGTACGGGTACGGGCCATGGGTACGGGTACAGATATTGGGACTAGAAACATTGTATGAGTCCCATTATGGGTACATGGGTATAAACAAAGCTATTGTTATTGATTGTTGACATTAATTTATTGGCTATTATACCTTGCTGTAAATACACTCTTTGATGTCATTTATACCACAACAAAATGAATTAAACTACATTTCGCACCAACAGAATTAGAGAAATTAATTTTGTCATAAAGCATATACAACATCTTAATTTGTTGTGTGTGCCATGAGTTGCTGAGACATTTCTATTTGCTAAGAAGTACTTCCATTTACAGAAAATTATAGAACTGGTTTTGTGTAATTAAACAAGTACAAAAAGAAATTGGTGATGGTCTTAGTGAATCTAGCTTAAATATTTTGGGATGCAAAAATCATGCAAACTATGTCTGTGTATTGACACACAGACTGTACAATACTAATTTCAACATACATTTAGCAGTGATATAGCATTCAAGTTATTATTCACCTCAAATCATCAACTGGATTTCAAATTTGATCCAAAATTTGTAGACTTAATTGTCAATATCAAATTTAGTGAAGCCTTTCATGCACATCCACACATCCCAGCACACATCCACCAGATTATCCATTAGCTTAATATAATTATTATCATTAATTATGCACATCTGGATTATTATTAATATTTTGCCTATAAGCTCCAATAAATCATAAATTTCTGTAAACATGGTATGGCAAAGGAACTATGTATCATTTGACTCAAATACACACACTGCCCAAGTACATGTGGTGGGAAAATGTAGTTTTATGTGTGCACTTGTGCTAGGGAGTGTATTTGGATGGGGAATATTAAAATGATGAATAAAATAATGCTATAATAATGATATCAAAACATGATAACTTGAAATTCACCACAAACAACAATTTCTTGAAATGTTTTACTTCCAGTTTGCTAAGTTTTTCTGTATCAGTCAGAGTGTGAATGATACATGTAGTATACATGTATGAGTGGCATACAGTGTGCATATAGGCTGGCATGGCTGGAGGCTGTCACATTCTGGGTATCTACTGTGTGTAGCATGTAGCCAGGACTAGATTTACCTTTTTCAGGGCCCTGGGCCAGGCTACAATTTAGGGCACTTGCTATCTGGATCCATGCATGTGCATTTACTCCCCACCCAACCCCATCCATGTAA
Organism: Amphiura filiformis; assembly: GCF_039555335.1. Lineage (NCBI taxonomy): Eukaryota > Metazoa > Echinodermata > Ophiuroidea > Amphilepidida > Amphiuridae > Amphiura > Amphiura filiformis. The sequence goes on along the minus strand of NW_027305486.1, from coordinate 253,741 downwards.
CCTATTATTTTGATTATGTCTATGATCAGAGGACTCAGTGCATGAGTGGAGTTAACAGGCTTGTGAGAAGTGAGAGTAGATCTACTCTCACTTTCTTACATGCATGTAGGCAGGCACTGTATGGTATGGTACCCGTACCCATGGTACCCGTGTCCACAGGTACAGGTACAGGTCCCAGGCCATGAGTACAGGTACAGGTCCGGGTCCCAGGCCATGAGTACAGGTACAGGTACAGGTCCCAGGGCATGAGTACAGGTACAGGTACGGGTCCCAGGCCATGAGTACGGGTACGGGTACGGGTCCAAGTCCATGAGTACGGGTACGGGTCCGAAGCCAAGATAGGGCATGAGTACGGGTACGGGTACAGGTCCGGAGCCATGGGTACGGGTACGGGTACGGGTACGGAAATTGGGACCCGAGTACGGGTACGGGTACGAGTACGGGTACGGGTACTACAAGTCTGGTTTCAGCCACGGAAGTCCTTCACGCTTCCGTATTCGGATATATTAATAGCTTCGATTGGCCCATAAAATTGGTTCAGGTTGAGGCACATTATATAGTCCTAGGCCTACTACACTTTTTATACCTTGACACACCATACTTTTTGTCATGCTATAGGGTGAGTAAAAAAGTGCAATATAGGACAAAGAATCGATATTTACATTAGAACAGTTAGAACGGGTTTTTTTTAAATGCTACACTCAATGGTCACCTTGTGACTTTAAGATTTAAAATTCAAATCTATAAGACTAATTTTAAATCTAAAATTGATTGGTCTCTAATTACAACCTTAAGGATTTATTTCTAAATCCTTGTAATTTAGAGTGTACCCCAATTTCCCGGAACTAATTTGTAGAAAAATTACTATCGTACAGTGTAATTTTATTTTCACAATGTTAGTCAATGTACAAAACGTGTTAGAAATTGAAAGTGTTTTAATTCCTAGAACTTGACATTTTGCAATGTAGTCTTAATTTTGCTTCGATAACTTTGACATACCTGTCTGTGTATCCGCCTTTGTGTAGGATTTTCATCTGTTTGACAATGGTACTTTTTCCAGATTCGCCGGCACCTGGATTAAATATAGTAGAAAAAATACCATTATACTACATAAAAATGACACTAATTATGAAACAATTATACATAATAATTATGTTGGTAAATGCCGGGGAACATCATAAAGTTTTGGTGGGTATGCTCCTCCGGAATTTTCAGGTCTTTGGGAGCTGACGTGGTGGTGGTGGTGGTGGTGGTTGTGATGGTGGTGGTTGTGGTGGTGGTGGTTGTGGTGTTGGTGGTGGTTGTGGTGGTGGTGGTTGTGGTGGTGGTGGTGGTTTACAACAAGCAGTACGAAATCAATCCTATGTAAATTAGTCAACGGTATACTGTTCCCAAAACTTTTTTTATCTAACCTATAAAACCCTGTACTGATTTGATTGAGGCAAATGTCCCAGCAAACACAAAACGTTTTTGACATTATTCGCTAAAGATTAGAAAACGTTTTTACCCCCCCCCCCAACCAAAACCCAAAATATAATCCATTTAATGCGTTTTAAAAACGTTTTGCATTTCACTTCACTTCACTTAAAGCTTTCCTCCCATGACACAGGTAGGTCCTGGAGATAGCTGCCTAGCCACTATGCTTCGCCACTCAGCTCTGTTGTTTGCCATCCGACCGGCTTCTACTACGGATTGGATTCCCACTGCACTGCAGTTTGCTTTGATGTTGTCCATCCAGCGCATTGGGGTCTTCCTTTAGGTCGTTTCCTGGGATTCTTCCTTCTAATACGATTTTTGGATATCTGGATGGAGGCATTCTTTTCACATGGCCATAGTAGGACAGCTGTTTTGCACGGATCTTGTTCATTACAGTGCACTGGTAATCAAGAGTGTCTCTGATTGAGGTGTTCCTAATCCTGTCCCTTCTAGTAACACCCAGGATTTTTCTGAGACAAGCCATTTCAAATACCAGAAGTCGCTGCTCATCACGTTTTTTGATTGTCCAGGCTTCAGAGGCATAGGTTGCTATAGAAAGCACCAGTACTTTGTACAATTCCAATTTTGTTATGGTGGATATTTCTTTGGATTTCCAGATGGGGTTGAGTTTTTGCATGATGCCCATGGCCAAGCCAATTCTCCTTTTGATGTCCTTCTCGCTGCTTGCCTTTTCAGTGATCACTCCACCTAGATAGATGAATGATTCCACCTGCTCAAGGATGGAATTTCCAATGGATATGGTGGCTTTTGCTGTTTCTCTACCAATCACCTGGACTTCGGTTTTAGCGATGTTTATGGTCAGACCAAACTTCATGCTTTCATTGTGTACTTTGTCGACTAGAGTTTGGAGGTTAATTTCAGAGTCGGCCAGTAAAACAATATCATCGGCAAATCTCAGGTTGTTGATGAGCTGTCCTTGAATTGTAATTCCAATGCTGACATCTTCAATAGCTAGGCGTAGGACCAGTTCCAGCAAGATGTTAAACAGCTGGGGAGAGAATACATCCCTGTCTGACTCCTGTTTGAGTGGTGAACCAGTTTGTCAGCTCTTCATTCACTCTTACTGCACTTTTAGAGGTGTTATATAAGGCTTGGAGAAGTCTAACCATTTTTCTAGAGTAGCCTAGGTGGTCCATAGCCTTCCAAAGACCTTCTTGCCAAACAGTATCAAAAGCTTTTTGATAGTCGATGTAGCAGCAGTATAGTGGTTTCCCTATCTCCGTGCATTTTTCAGCCAGTTGTCGTAGGGAAAACAATTGGTCCACTGTACTCCTGCCTGCTCTAAATCCTGCCTGAGATTCTGAGAGGATCTCTTCAGTTTTCTTCTGGATTCTAGATTGGATGATCGAGCAAAATACTTTCCCTGCCAAGCTCAGGAGGCTGATACCTCTGTAATTTCCACAGTCCATTTTATCCTTTTTCTTAAATATGGGGACAATGATTGCCTTCCCCCAGTCCTCAGGAATTACTTCAGACTCCCATATCTTGTTACAGAGTTTTAGAAGAGCATTACATCCAGCTTCTCCTGCTGCCTTGATTTCTTCTGCTGATATACCATCTTCTCCTGCTGCTTTATTTCCCTTGAGGCGTTTGATGGCCAGTTCCACTTCAGATTTGAGAATGTGGGGCTCTATGTCTTCTGTTGAAGTACTTGGTAGAGACTGTAAGATACTTGTATCGGATGGGATGGGTTGATTATACAGCTCTTCATAGTTTTCTTTCCATCTGTCCTTTATTTTCTTGTCATCGGTGAGCACCTCGCCACCTTTGTCCTTTACACCTCTCATACGAGTAGATTTTGATCCAGTGATGGTCTTGATGGTAGTGTAAACCTCTTTGGTTTTCTTTGCATCATTTGCATGCTCCACATCTTTGCACAGATTTTGAAGCCATACTTCTTTGCACTCTTTACACTTCCGTTTTATTTCTCTGTTGAGAAAGTTGTACCTTAGCTTTTTGAGTTGTCTTTGAGTCTTTCCTGCTTCACCTTACTTCTTTCTTCCGTCAGCTTAAGAACTTCGGCAGTTAACCAAGGTTTTTGTCTCTGAGGTTTCTTTGCTCCTAGGACCTTGTCAGCTGTTTCATTAAAGCCTGACTTAATATTCTGCCATAGCTCTTCCGTCTCTATGTCTGTGTCGGGTAGTTCAATTAGTGGGTTAAATTTTCCGCCAATTGTTACTTGGTAGTCGCTGTAAGTCTGCTGTAGGTACAGTTTGCTTACATCAAATTTCTTGATCTTGCATTGTTTCCCTCTGGATCTAAGTTTCAGTTTAATGTTGGCTAAAACAAGTTGGTGGTCAGATCCGATGTCTGCGCTGGGAAAGCTGCGCGAGGAAGTCACGCTCGTTTTCCATTTTTGTCGTATTAGGATAAAATCGATCTTGTTCCTTGTGGAACCATCTGGGGATTCCCAGGTCCACTGGCGACTTGGTTTGGATTCTTTGAAGAGAGTGTTTGTGATACACAGGCTATTCGATGAACAAAAGCTTAGCAGCTTTCACCTCTGTCGTTTGCTTCTCCAATACCAAACTTCCCAATAACGCCATTCCATGGTTCCCAGTCGATACCAACTTTCGCGTTGAAATCACCCATGATGATAAGGATGTCTTGGGAAGGTGTTTTATTTATTTCCAATTGCAGTTGGTCATAAAAGTCTTCAATATCTTCGTCTGGGTATGACGTTGTAGGTGCATACACCTGCATAATGGTAGCTGTTCCTATTTGAGTGCGAAGCCTTGCTGTAATTAGCCTTTCTGAAATAGGATTGTAGCCGAGGAGTGATCTCTGGGCATTCTTGTTGAGAATTAAGGCAACCCCTGCTCTGTGAGTAGATCCACTACCGGCACTCAATATTTGGTAACCATCTTGTGTGAAATCTCCTGATTCTATCCAATGGGTTTCTGATATACCCATTATCTCCCACTTGTAGTTCTCCAATTGGTGAATAAGTAATTCTAAGTTGCCAGGCTGGTGAAGGGTCCTGACATTCCATGTCCCGATACCAATCTTTTTCTTGGCATGTAAAAGTGCCCTTCTATCATCAGGGTTATTAGCAGCATCCCGTCTAATTGGGTTTCGGCGTGGTGTTCGCCCTGCTGTAGGAGGACCATCACTCTTTCCGATTGGCTTTAGGGGTGGTGCATCATCATGCACTGGATGGTGATCCAGGCCCTGAGTTAGTCGGTGCGAATGTAAATCCGGGGCTTTAACCCGGGTGCTGTTTGTTGAACTCATCATAGTGGTTAAGTTTCAGTGGTCTAAACCAAGGTAGGACGAAGGACCAGTTCTCTCCCTACAGGTCACTAACTGGTGACTTTGTTAGATTTATTTCTCCTCCTAACTGTAGACAAACCTGGAGATAAGGCTCGATGCATTTGCTGAGGTATAATTACCAAAACTCCTAAAACAAAAATAATGAAAACAAAAATCTACATTTTGCATTTTGGTTTTCCGATCAACTACTGTAAACAAACTTGATTTTAGCCTAACATTAAATTGTTGTTGAAATTACACTAAAAATTCAATTAATTATTACACAATCAAAAATATAACCTATTTGAAGCGTTTTAAAAAATGTTTTGCGTGTGCTGGGGTATGATTACCATAATTTTTTTTAAATTAAAATAATAAAAACAAAAATCTGCATTTTGGTTTCCGATTAACTACTGAAACAAACTTGATTCATAAGCCTAATATTAAACTGGTGTTGAAATTACATTAAAAATTAAATTAATTATTACACAATTAAAAATATAACCTATTTGAAGCGTTTGCTATTAATTACCAATAAATTCTAAAACAAAAATAACAAAAACAAAAATCCGCATTTCGCATTTTTGTTTCCGATCAACTACTGGAAACAAACTTGATTCATTAGCCTATAATATTAAACTGGTGTTGAAATTACATTGAAAATAATTAATTATTACACAATCAGATGAACGCTTTTTAAAATCCCATGTATTTTACACAAAGTCAGGCGGCGAGTGGCATGATAGAGCCGGCAACTTGTGAAACCGCTTGGCCGTATGGCATTTTCCATATACTCGGTTAGTTTTGTGGGGTTCATTATCGAACCCCAACGGTTTTGGCTTGTATTTATATTATTTATTAACATAGGCCTATTTGTTTGTGACATTTCAAGCGTTTTAAAATTTCAAAATAATCCCATTCAATTACACGGTTGACGATGGAAATTTACTGAATTTAGAGAATGCACGGCGCATACCACCTGCACAAAGTGCAACATTCTTCAGTGCAAAATTATGGCAAGTTATTAATATCATAATTGATCAATATACCACTTCTTTCTCTTCATCATGTAATTTATTTCTGTCTCCTATAAATTTTTTAGTGCATATTTAATTTCTGTCCAAGAAAACAGGTGGTACCATTAATGCATTTTCACATCTTTAAGGGATCGGATCGCAACGTTTGCACAGTATATTGTGTCGGACATGAGAGCACATCAAATTGCATTCTGAATCAGTGGCGGCGCTACAGGGGGAGGGGGCAAGAGGGGGCAGCCCCCCATATTTTTCTTGCCCCCCCCCCTCCCTGAAATGCACTTCCCTCCCTCATGCCTCCCTCCCCACCCCCGAAAAGCAAAATATCGTCAAATTTGACCTGCAGTGTAATACACATAATCATGCATAACTCGCAAACGCAAAATCGGAATCGACTGACATTTTGGGAATAACCTTTTTTATCGTGGATACCGACTGAAAAATGTCATAAAAAGAGGATCCTAGGATCGCGAAATCCTACTTTAAATATCAAAATATCAAAATATAAATTTTAATAATTTGCCATAAAATTTGTATATCGCGAATTTCAAAAACTCTAATTCAGAATGACATTCCTCGTATTCAGAATTTGATGTGTCTGATGTGCTCTCAGGTCCGACAAAGATACTGTTCCGTTCACCAGTATTTCTAAAAGGCTGCTAGAATAAGAAAAGAACAATTTTAATGTTATTTTCTTGCACATGCTGAGGAAGCCTGATTACCTTTTTAAAATAGCCGAGTGGGAGGGTTTTCAATGAAATTTTGTGTAAAACTGAAGTATCATTAGTATAAAAAATATTTGAATATTAACTGTACATCATATATTACGATTCGTGATACCCAATGGTGCTAAAGTTTATGAAAGCAGCAGAGAATTTTATTTCAATTTTATATACGCCAAAATATTTTCTGAATTTAGTGGAAATTAACACTGAATTGATGGTGAAAATTTTATGTAATTTTTACGTAGGTCCCAACTAAAGATTACTGTTTCGTCTTTATGGGAATCTAATCTTTTAATATCTGAAAGAAACTTTGGGGACCTACGCAAGATACTGTAAACTACCAAATCGCAACAGTTTAAAATAGTTAATGACCTTAAATGTCCTTTAACCCTAACCCCTAAGGGCTTTTCGGCGACAGGAAGGGAAAGAAGGAAAGAATAAAGAGAGAAAAGAAGGAAAGAAGTTGTTTGCTCTGGGTGGGATTCGAACCCGAGACCCCTCGCATGCCAAGCACTCGGTCGGCGACACTTTGCCACGGGCCAGCGAAACCGTGCCTATATATCACTTAGGGCGATTGCGTCATCACACCACGTGGGATGCATGCACGAACAGCGCATATATCAAGTAGTATTTTGTAGTATTCAGGCGGGTTAGGGTTAAATGCAAACCGCGACCGCAATTTAATTGTTAAGTTTACGCACGAACAGGTCCGCTCTTGGTCCTGGGGAAACTCCCACGTACACAACCATTCGATATTTTTGTACACATGCATTTTTAATATTAAACATTTTACTTCCTCTTTCAAACATTTTACTTCATTTTTCGAACATTTTACTTCCTTTTTTAAACGTTCCAAGTTTGTTTGTTTGTTTGTGTGGATTAGGGGAAAGGAGATAACACCCGGGGGCACTCGTATAATTATGAAAGTGACGTAGGCCTACCTGTGCCCACCAGCATACGAAACTAGTCGGGGTCTATCAGTGTAGCAATTTTCAGAAAAAAGGGGTCATTCTGTGTTGGCAATGTCAAAAATTGGGTGATTTTGTATGGGAGTGCCCAAAATGTCACATCATTAACAGTCAAAAATAGCTTTTTACCCAATACAAAATAGACAAAACTCGTTTCTTTCTTTCTTTTTCAAAATGGACGCGAAGCGCCCCGAAATTTCAATTTTGAGGACTAATTGTTCACAAAAGGGGGTCATTCAGTGTAGACTACTGAAAAAACGGGGTCATTGGGTGTAGGATTTACCAAAAATACCGGGGTCTTTTCATGGGCACATGACGTATGTCAATATATGGGAGCCCCCCCCCCCCGGAGATAACAGAATTGGGGTGAAAAAGAGAAGAGAAAAAGGAAAGATTAAATTGGTTGCAAATAATGGTAAGGAGGCAAGAGTGTCAGCTGAAATTCGGGATGGCGCTCAAAATTGGATCGATGAGCCCATATTTATTGGTCTCACTGTGAGTTTTAAAATATTGGACAAGTCGAGTCCAATATTTTAAAGCTCATAGTGTGACCAATAGATATTGGGCGAAAAGCATCCATCATGTGTATCGGATCCAATATTTTCACACACTTGTATTCATCAAAACATAATAATGTCTTAACTTGTCGCGAAAAATCAAATTTTAATATTTGTTTAAGACATTGGAGCAATCAAAATAATGAAATTATTGTTACATGGGGTAGAAAAACAAAACTATACTTTCTTGTATTTTCACATGTATTTCAATGGGACGTTTATTTAGTGGTGTGCGCCCAGAAAGAAGCGATGCCCGCTTCGCGGCCATTTCTTTACATTTTATTATTTTTTTAATATATTTTTGATAAATTTTGAATGTTCCTCCCCTCTGGCTGCTCTAGATCCGTTATTGGGTATGGGTTTGTTTATATGTTTGCTTGTTTATTTTTCCCAATTTATTTATTTCGCATATAGGCTCTTCTTCACCTCTCCCTCCTTTAGCCTCAATTTCTGTTCCATCCGTTCGATCGAAGTCCAAAGTTCCTATAAATAAACAAATTCTAAATATATCCTAGTACAAGTCAAACAGTCAGTCTATTTATATCAACGTTCTAAAAATAGAATTATTGAAGAGAACTAGACTGGCTAACAATTTAACCTTTATTCGCTTCGGAGATCCGGTGACATGTCAAGTGAACAGGGTGGATTTTAAAGGAAAATATAACAAAACCATTCAAATTTATAATTTTCGTGTTCCTCAAATTGACATTTTCATGAAAATTACTAATTCAAAAAACACAATTATGATATAAAATTGGATCGATTGAGCCCATATTTATTAATAAATATTGGGCGTAAAGCATCCAATTTTAATTTTCAATGGTTGATATTGATTCATTTATAGGTTTGAAATTAAGTAATTCTAACATTTCCATTCTTATTATTTTGTTTCCACCAAATGTTGTTAAATGGTAGTACGAATACATGCGCCCTTTGAATTTTGAGCCGAACAATTGAAGTAAAACAAAGAAAATCGCCCATCAAATCGTTGTCAATACCTGGCCACCTATCATTAAATAAACTTGAACTTTAGAATTCATAACACATCTTTTTACATTTAACAGTCCTCGAAGTAAATAGATTTAATGCTACGTATTTAAAGTGTTTATGTAGCTGGGATGAAAAGCCAACTGCCAACCATCATAATTATGAAAGTATTGACTTTTGTATTGAAGATATATATGAAGTTTCCCAAAAGACATAGTTGCTTGCTAAAGACCCATCCAGTTGACCAGGCAAACTTCCAAGGGCAACCCAAAACAAGAATAGTCCTTAAAAAGGACAAGCTCACAGCTAGGAGGTGGCCCGGGGGGGTACTCTCACTTTGGAGGTGACGCGTATGTAGGGCTGTTAAGACCCCCTTTTTCAGCGTCGCTCTCACCCAAAGACCCCTTATTTTTCCATTTGATCTGTCACCCAACGACCCTTACTTTTCAATCGATTTTCGAGGTTTTTTTGACGCTGTTTTTTGTCATGTTCTCACCCAATGACCCAATATTTGTTACATTTTGCTCTCACCGAATGCCAAAAATCATGCTCTCACTCAATGACCCCCTTACTGCGAAAGTACCAGCCCTACACCTATATCCATTTCATATTGAAGTGCCCCCATTTCGGGGGAAGGTGGTAAAGCAATTGTGAATGATATGAAGTAGGACGTTTTTTAGTTTGAATTAAGAATGGAGCAGTGGCGTATCAAGCACTTTTTCAGAGGGTGGGCAAAGGAGGGGGCAAGGTAACTTCCAAGGGTGGCAACTAAAAAAGTACAATAAAGCCAAAATATCTAAATATGGGGGGGGGGGATAAGACTTCTCACCATAAGCATAATGATAAAAAGCACATTTCTTTTAACATATCGACCTTTGTATTTAATAGTTCCATGATCAAATTCAAGTCCAAGATCGTGATCCATAAAACTAGTTCTACAGTTTCAAGAAAAATTTAAGTCCATGCGGTTTGGGGGACGGCGTTCACGTAATGGCTACCGGCGTTCAAAAGACGTGGATTGTTCTGGCGTTGTTATCGCAGGTGCGACTGTTGGTGTTGTTGTAGGGGTGCGATATTAGGCGGTGTTTGTATGGATGGTGGTAACATTGAAGAAGTTACAGCATGGGGCTCTGAGATGTGATCAATATGAAGACATTGTCAGACATTTTTTTAAAAATATTTTCTGCACAAAGACTACAAACTAGAAAATCACAAAGAGCTTAATTGAGAAAATATATAAAATCACACAAGTTGTTGAAAGTCTTCTCACTTATCAGCGACATAGACCTACTCCCTGATTAACTCATGATGCATGCTGTTGATCCCTTATAGAATTTAAATCGTTCTGCGGGATTTTTAGTGCTACAGGTGCCAATCTTTTGCTCAGTTGACAACGTAACCAATTGATTAAATAGTCATGTTGGTTGCATCCATGTCAAATTCTATACCTTTGGCCCAACAAGGCTGATAGGAGCTGCTACTTTCTTGCCGTTCACTAAAAGATAATTCTTGAAACATTTCACACATGATTTCAATGATGAAGTCATCCACAGAGCTATGTTCTATGTACCCAGGCATATGATCATGATGATGTACTACAACTATAAGAAAGCTAATATACACTGGTACATCATAAGTCTTTAAAGATAAAAAAAACTTCTTGGCACCAAACAAACTGGTTGTTAAGTCTATAATGTTGCAGTCAGAAGGTTGAATCATCCTCCTTGTCAATGTTATATATTTTATATACCTAGTTAAATTTGGGTTCATGAAGAAATACGCAAGTCATATTTTACACTAATTTTACTAATTCTGAGCCAGCATCATTTTACAAAGATCACAAGCAGCTGGAGTGAGTGTGATACATCTGTTGGCTTGTACTTATTTTGGCCCATAGGTCAATGTCCGAACTGGGGCAAGTTCGCCTAGCAACTAATAGGTTCAAAACACTTGTTTGTTAAGGTTTCACTAGGATCCACAACATGCTCATCTATCAGGGCACAGTTCTTTAACCCCAATTATTTGCACCTTCATTGTATGACCTTTGAAATTTTGAGTAGAAAATCTCATACTCTTCAACTTGAGGTCAAATTTTGCACTATGATTGTTTAATTGAGTTTATTGAACTATACCATTGGGATGAGGCCATTGTAGTCCATAGTGTTTTAGCATGCCAGTAAGTTACAATTTATAACGCCAGTGCAGCGGCCGGTGAGTCTTGCCGTTTAACTGCTCAATTATTATGTTCCTACACCCCAAGTAGTTCGATTAATTCAGCTGAATTATATCAATGTTAATCGTTTCAAACAAACACAAATTATTCATTGCGTGCTTATTTAATGTTTTTCAATACATTTTTTCAAAAACATTACAAAGAAACCAGCAAAGTTTAAACTAATTAGAAAACTGAGCCAATCACTGGCTCCAACAGTTTCATTTCTTGGATACACAATCAGCAACTCTTCACAGCTAACGTTGCACACGCACCATGCACACAGCACACATTTTTTTTAAAGAGCATATACATTTCTGTGTAAGCGACGGAGTCATATTTCAACCAGTCTCTTCCCTAAACTAGAGTGTCACGCTTCCTAACTTTTCCGATGCTAGCCATATTTTAAGGTACTGTTCTGTAGGGTCTGGTCTAATCCAGGCAATACTCACTCTGTGAGAAAAATCAAGTCAATGTTCACCTCTATACCATCAAACTTTGCACAGCTCATAACTCAATGTGTTTTCCAGATATTTGGAGTGGCCAAGCATACCGAGGACTCACAAGCCATAAAGCAATACTGTAACACAAGTGGTTTGTTGCAAACAATGATTGTTGGACTTCTCCACAGATGCTCCAGTTTCCAAAATGCAAACCATGCAAGCGCCTTCGGTCGGGCGAGGTCACTGGTGCTAGAGCCCATCACGGAACCAAGATATTTAAAATCGGTGACAGATATACTTGATGAGTTCTCCGTAGGAAAGGTCAACATTTTCATAATGATGGTCGGGTTTTCATCCCAGCCCATTCACTTTAAGTACATCATTAGATCATTAGGCTATAAAGTTTTCTTCGAGGACTGTTAGTGTTAACTGTCAAAAGTGTAAATTTTTAATAATTTGCCATAACAATTTGTATCAGGGACTATATCGCGAGTTTCAGTTTCAAAATTATTTGATATCAGAATGACATTCCTCTTATTCAGACTGCAATTTAATTGGTGTGTCTGATGTGCTCTCAGGTCCCACACAAAATACTGTGCAAAGGTGGGTTTATAGATAGCGATAAATAATGTAGCTATGACCAAATAACCGTATGTCAAGCTTCCAAAGCACGACCAAATATAACTAATATAAACAGTGCCGCCGACAAGGGGGTTAAGGGGGTGCGTTACCCCCGGGGTCCTGCCCGTAGAAATAAATAAAGCACACCTTAATGTCCGGGGGGGACTCAACACTAATTACCATACGGGTATGTTCCCCGGAAAGACCCCCCTTTTTGGATTTCGCAGCTCGGAAAGACCCCCTATATTTGACCAAAATAGAGCTCCGAAAGACCCTAGATTTTAATAATTTCAGCTCTAAAAGACAGAGAACTTTCTCATTCCTCATATTTCTGTGGTTTTTTTCAGACGATTTTCAACCAAAAAGCCAAGAAAGACCCTTGATTTTGACTATTCGCAGCTCCAAAAGACCCCATTTTACTTGTTCGCAGCCCGGTTCGCAGCTCCAAAAGACCCCCTTTTAACGGTACGCCGTCAGCTCCCAATGACCCACCACCTCAAAATTCCGGGGGAGCATACCCACCAACATTTTTTGATGTGCCCCGGGCCTTATGGGCCCATAAAAGCAAAGAAAAGAGACCTCATGGACCGTTAAAAAGGGGGTCCTGGCGTTCATTTTACCCCGGGCCAGTAATGGCTCTCGGCGGCACTGAATATAAAAATAAAACCATGACCATAAAATCTGGGCTAAATAGAAAGTTAACAATTGCAGCTGACAGTGTGATATATATAGCGTAGGATTCACGCATTGTGTAAATTACCAAATTGAATACAAAATATTCCCTGCTGTCTACACTGGCATGCACTTTGCAATAAAAAGCAAATTTGGAAATAAAGGCATTTCTTTTATTCAAAGGTTACTCCTCTATATATAGGGATATGCACTTATTTTCTGGAATAGCTCTAATTGACTTATTTCCAGCTTGGGAATGTGAAAATTATATAATTATGTCTATAAGTGTGCAATGTTACCCTATTTTAGTCAAACACGTGGTGTTTTGGGTGTTGTTGGGGTTTTTTTTGGGGGGGCTAAAAGGAAGATGCACGGGGAAATTATTGCTGTAAGTTTTTTTCTATTAGGATTTTTAAGGGGTCGGACGTCCCCCCCCCCCATGGAAAAGTTTAGCATGGCACACATACCCACAATATTTTGCATGTCCTTTTTGGTTTTGCAAGGCAAGGTTTGACGCCCTTTTGGTCGCTATGTAATCATCATCGTCAAACATTCATGTGATTTAAATGCATACAATGTAACAAATATCTCACATATCACACGGGTGACTCGTTACCACAAAACCCGCAAGATTGGAAAATGTTCCTTTTTGAGATTTTGACATAATTATCTGTCATTATTGCAACATATGTACGCTTTACAATGACACAATGTTTTTGTGATGTCATGCAGTGCCATACTTTTGAAGATACGGTATTGTCAAGAATTCTTTTAGATCATAATGAAATTCTGAGCAATCAGTGAAGACTTTTTGCAAATACAGACACTGAATGGGGATTAATAAAAGTCAACAGACTACGGTGTTCGACAGCTATCATTTCCCCCAACTATGACTTAATTTCCCCCAAACATGATTTAATTTCCCCCAACATGATTTAATTTCCCCCAAACATGATTTAATTTCCCCAAAACATGATTAAATTTCCCCCAACATGATTTAATTTCCCCAAACATGATTTAATTTCCCCAACATGATTTAATTTTCCCCAACATGATTTAATCTACCCCAAACATGATTTACTTTCCCCCAACATGATTTAGTTTCCCCCAAACACGACTTAATTTCCCCAAACACGATTTAATTTCCCCCAAACACGATTTAATTTAATTTCCCCCAAACCGGATTTAATTCACCCCAAACACGATATAATTGAATTTCCCCCAAATCGGATTTAAATTCCCCCAAACAGGGTTTAATTTAATTTCCCCCAAACACGATTTAATTTCACCCAAACACGATTTAATTTCCCCCAAACACGATTTAATTTCCCCAAATACGATTTATTTCCCTAAACACGATTTAATTCCCTAAACACTAAACACGATTTATTTCCCCCAAACACGATTTAATTTCCCCCAAACACGATTTAATTTCACCCAAACACGATTTAATTTCACCCAAACACGATTTAATTTCCCCAAACACGATTTATTTCCCCTAAACACGATTTAATTTCCCCCAAACACGATTTATTTCCCCCAAACACGATTTAATTTTCCCCAAACACGATTTATTTCCCCCAAACACGATTTAATTCCCCAAACACGATTTATTGCCCTCAAACACAATTTAATTTCCCACAAATACGATTTAATATCCACCAAACACGATTTAATTTAATTCCCCCCAAACCGGATTTAATTTCCCCCAAACACGATTTAATTTTCCAAAAATATCGCATTTAATTTTCCCAAACCATAATTTGTCCCCAAAACAGGACTTAATTTCTGTTCAACAATATTATTTAATTTTCCCCAACAATATTGCAATTATAAATTTTGACAATATAATTTCCCCCAATATCCTTATCAGTCGTTTGTATTGTGCTTATCTTACAGGTCAAGGACACCAATATAGGCCCCCGCCGAATCAGATAGCAAGTGCGATAGGAGGGCTTAGACGAGCAGACCTGTGTTGCGCCGAAATCCCGGGATTTCGGCAGAAATCACAGGATTGCCACCCCAACCATATAAATAGTGAAATCTGTATAAATGTTCTTTATTATTTTTTTTTTTACAAATTTTGTTTACAAATCTGGGACCCTCATGTGCTATATAATGTATATTATGATTGTAGGCCTAATATTAGTTATAATTGTAATGTTGTATTGTATGCCCTATAAGTTTGATATTGTGTGAGGGTATGCTGGTGTGTGATATGGATGTGCGAATGGGGGGGTGTTCATGTTTTCTACTGAGACTAGTTACTATAATACTAGTTACTAGTCTATGAGTTGTTATAATGTAAGCTACTAGTATATCCATTGTCTTTTATATGAACGCACTGCCAATTTAGGCGTGTGCCGCTGATACAACTAACTGACTGACTGACTGCCTGCTGAATGAATAAATGAATAAATGACCCTAACCCTAACAGTAACCATAACACTAACCTTAACCTTAAACCTACCCTACCTAAACCCTAACCCTAACTGCTAACCGGTAACCATAACCCTAAGAGAATGGGGGTGAAGGGGGGGTAGCAGAACGTCCAGCCAAATTGATAAAGGTCCAAATCGGTATTTTGTATCTCTATCCCATAAAAGAGTGTAACGTACCCGTAGGTTATATAAAGTAACAAAATCTGTTCCGGTTCATTAGTACTTGTTATATGATTGGGTGTGCTTGAAGATTCGGTCATATTGTTCTCCTTTTTGTGTCGTATTCATGCAGAAGTTTCAAATGTTAATTTCATAGAAATTAAAGAAAACTTTAGTTGTCATCCTTGTTGGGTCTTGGTTCTGATGCTGCACAGTGTCATCGCTCCGATATCTTCATGGCAGAAATCGCCATAGTAGGTTGAATCCACAGCCACGCATGGCCATTTTGTTCCGACCTTTCAGACGCATAATGAGCCGAGGGGCATCCGACTAAGGTTACTGACAATAGCCTGGTAATAGACCTCTCTATGTGTGAGTGAGCATGTATACGCCATTGATGAGGTCAATGGTCATGCTTTAGACTGCTTGCACGAGTGAGTGCAGCTAGCAGCTGCTAGCCTACGATGCACTATAGATCGGCACATATAAAATCAGACTATTTTTGTCAGTTTTTGAGTTCAAGACGCAATGGTTCTGAGAGAGGGGTGAAGGGGGTAGCAGAACGTCCAGCCAAACTGATGAAAGTCCAAATCGGTATTTTGTCTCTCTATCCCATAAAAGAGTGTAACGTACCCGTAGGTTATATACATTAAAAACTATATTCCGGTTCATTAGTACAAAGCAGTAATATAGATGGATGTGCTTGAAGATTCGGTCATATTGTTCTCCTTTTGTGTCGTATACATGCAGAAATTTCAAATGTTAATTTCATAGAGATTAAAGAAAAAGGTGTAGTTGTCATCCTTGTTGGGTCTTGGTTATGATGCTGCATCCTTGACCATTTTGTGAGAGGTATTTGCACGTATTTCGCGTATGGTGCGTATAATCGCAATCTAGCGTGCATGTGCGCTAGTGTCGGAGACGGAGATAACACGTAGTAATTAACTATGGTGGTTAGCTCCGAAATAGAAGAGACGCATAGGATTAGAAATCCCCGTCATTTGAGTTTTTTTATAAGAGACTTCATGTTATGGGGAGATCTTCGGTTTCTGTGTCCACTTGATGATTAAGACAAGGTGGGTCGCATGTCCTGAGATATGGGACCGGAGTATAGCTGGATACTACGACTCTCAGGCTCCGTTTTGGAGTCTGAAAACTGTTACTCAGTGAAACATGAATTGTATGTGATTCACTAGGGGTTGTTATCTTGTAACATTTAACAGGGTCGAGTCCAGGCTATATAGCAGCTTGCACTCTTTTATGGGATAGAGAGACAAAATACCGATTTGGACGTTCTGCTACCCCC
Organism: Amphiura filiformis; assembly: GCF_039555335.1. NCBI lineage: Eukaryota > Metazoa > Echinodermata > Ophiuroidea > Amphilepidida > Amphiuridae > Amphiura > Amphiura filiformis. The sequence continues at coordinate 236,867 of NW_027305486.1, read as the reverse complement.
TTCACCCCCTCCCTCTCCCACACAAGCTTTCAAGCAGATAAGATATCAAGCAGCCGACTCAGTCTCGCTACAAACCTACGGGTGTATTGTATATAATGGACAATATGGATATGGACCACGAGGGAAATATACCGTCAGGACAGGCCCTCCAAAGTCTACACCTCTCCCAGCCAGAGTACAGAAGACAAGAAGGAGTCAGAGAAATGTCGCATCGTGACAGAATCTAATGTCAAAGAGCATGTACGAACGAAAGTGAATCATATCAACACTTTCGTAATAAAGTTACACTCGAACACAAGAGCCAACTACTTCAAGACTGCATATCAGGCCAACAGAATCCATCCGAAGAATGGACCACCATAAGGAAGCTACCAATACTACCGACAGGTATCCAATATTCTTTTTCAACCAAGATGGACATAGACCAGATGCAGGCACAATTCGATCAGTTATGGCTTGATACCCTCAACAAAGACATTGCGACAACTCTGATTCCGAGACTCGACTCCAAGATACAATCTCAGTAGGCGAGATGGCCCTTACTCTTCTTACACGAGAAGTAGACAAGAAGAAAGAGGAGACATATGAAGACGGCCAGCGTTCCACGGCCGCTGCTGCGCTAAAGAGAAGATGCAGTTCGGCCCCGACACAACCACGGAGCCAACCCCCAGCGCAACGAGACTCCAGACCGAGACAACACAACAACCCGAGACACAGACCACACTCCAGAAACGGAGCACAGAGAGGTAGATACAAATCTGCAGGCTGGACAACGGCACATGACCGCCGTTATTTCAAACCCAACGGCTCTTTTCAGAGCCACCCCGACTTCCAAAAAGAGATGATGTCTGTCAAACATGTCTAATGACATGGACACAGCAAACCATATAATACATGTAGTATTTTCAAATAAAGAATGAGCTAAGACGAAAATGTCCACGGACATAACATAGTAATAGAAATTCAAATCCATAGACCGCTTATTTTAACATATTTTAACATGTTTAAGCATGTAAATGATAGACCCACGAGTTTTAACACATGATACTCCACAGGATATATTTTAAATAATATAAAGGAGGATAAGTTTCACGAAACTCCCTTTACTTTATATCCATCTTTCCCCTAATTACAAATTAGGACATAATTATAGTCAACGAATTGGTTTCTTAAAACCCACAAAACCTACGGGTTTTAATAGAATTTTATTCTATTTTTCTTCTTTACCCAAGATAAGAAAACATAAAGAAATAACAAGATTTTTGGCTAAGTACAAGCAGGGACAGATTTCCAACAGTAAACCATTATACGTCAAGGATCAACAGCCAATCAGACAAAAGCCCGCCCAAGGATTCTAAAACGGACCAATCAGAGCAAAGCTAAAGATGTCCAATCAGGCGAAAGCCCGCCAAAGGATCCTAAAACTAACCAATTACAGCGCAGCCCGACAAAATGTTAGAGGCACCGGCCAGAGCAGCGCTATACATGTCCAGTTGCCTACACGCTTCCAACCACGCATCATCCATGGTTAACGATATCCATACATAATATGCTTAACCACAACGTCGTATACCACACACAACTCTTCAATCGAATCTTGGTATATCATACGAAAGGAATTTTTTAGTTGCAACCTTATAGGTTTGCACCTCTACTCACGAGTAGTCATCAAGAGCTAAAACATGCCCTAAATAAACAGCTAAACTCAGTTATTCAACATTGGGACCTACAAGGTTTGTACCCATTTTTGAACGGCTCTTTTCAGAGCCACCACTTGATTCTTCATCTTATGAAAGAGTCCAAGATATACATGGAGTTTTGACCGGATGTTTTAACACTCCCTTCCAAAAGTATATACCTCACAGTGTGGTAAAGAAAGAAACTACATAAGGGTCCACGGACTTTTAAAGAAATCTAGAACGGAGATTTCTAACGGAAGCGTTACATATCACCATCACCCTTCCCACATTATATTAAATTACTAGAGCAACAAGACACGTAAGAAAGGGTGATTTTGTAGTCCACGGACTCCAAAGTTAATCAATTAACTAATTTGTTTTAAAAATAAGTTTGAAAACTTTTTTTCTTTTACAAATTAATCAATTATCAGGATCAGGGCCTATGCTATTCTATACAGAAAGATAGCGGCTTTTCTCACATGGCGAGGAACAACATAGTCAAACGCACCCTCCACAAAAGGAAAAATAAGAAAACATCACGGTGCTCAAGACTAAGCCACAAGAGCACGCAGAAATTTAAGAAAAAAACAGCAAGAAATAGAGAGAGCCTCGGCTTTTATTACTAACCTATCGGACTATGAGCTTTCGGACGACCAAATCATGGCTCTATCCAAAGGTCTTGGGTTCATCCCTACTCCCAAAAAAAAAAAAAAAAACGCAATCATGCGTGATTGTAATGACCTCATAAGAATTAATGAGAATAAGGTACCACGCCTCACTCAAGTAAATGTCTTAAAAGACACAAGTTCAGACTTCCATCGCAATGGCAACCAGGTCCCACCATGTGCAATAACCTGGAAGATTTTTTCGAGAATCTTAAAGTGGAACTGTCCGAAATCCCAACCAAGAAAGTCAAACCCAACTATAACCCAAATGAGAAAAGGGCATGGGAAACTCTGAAGAAAAACACTCAGATAATACTCAAACCCTACGACAAAGGTAGAGGTATAGCAGTAATATCTAAGCAACACTACCTAGAACAGGGATACCGACAACTAAGTATAAATGACCAGTACCTAAAACTAGATTATAACCCTATACAAAGGCTACAGCAGACATGCTACACAGTCTAGCCTGCGAAATATATGTTGAAAAACAAATCGACATAGCTTTGACGAACTACCTAGACCAATTTAATGGTCAAATGAGAACCCCGGTTTTCTTCATGCTATACCCAAAGTCCACAAAACCCCTCCACCAGGAGTACGATTTGTAGGAAGACCAGTTGTCTCCAACTGCTCCTCTCCACTGGAGAGGGCCTCAGAACTCATAGACTTCTACCTTATACCAGTGGTGAGATCCCAACCCACTTACCTGAAGGATACAGGGGACACCATCAGGAAGATCGAAAACTTGACTCTACCTCAAGGCATCATTTTAGCCAGCCTGGATGTGGTTTCGATGTTCACATCGGTCCCACAAGATCAAGCTTTTCGAGTTACTTTGGAGACACTCGCAAATCTGGACCCTTTTGATTACGACCCAATCATTCCAGATATTGATGACACGTTAGTCTTCTGGACGGGAAGTTTAGAAGACCTACAAACGTTCGTCCACGACACTTTGAAGTTTACATATGAAGCTTCCGAGGACACCATCCAATTCCTAGACCTGGTCATATACAAAGGCAAACGCTTTAAAGAGAAAGGTATCCTGGGCATCAAATGTCATACAAAGAAAACAGAGACAGGGCAATTCTTACATAGATCATCATGCCACCCACAGCCAGTTTTCGATGGTTTCGTACGCGCTGAAGTCATGCGATACACAAGAAATAATAACAACTATGAAACATTCTTGGAAAAGAAAGATTTCTTCATGGAGAAACTTTCCACCAGAGGCTACAGCGAAGCTGAACTTCTCAAGGCGGGTTCCTCAATCAACTTTGAAGACCGCCATTTATTCCTCGAGGAGAAACCAAAATCTCGAGAAATACCTTTGGTTTTCAAGACCAAAGATGCCCCGCATTTCGCGGGAAAGCACATCAAACAGGATATACAAAAACATTGGAATATTATCAGCAACAATCAGAAGCTGAAAATAACATTCCCCAAACCACCAATGATAGCCTACAGCAGAGCTGAGAACCTGCGGGACTCACTAGTAAAGGCCAAACTTCCATCTCCAGAAGAAGATGATCACGCTTATGAGGACTTTATGAGGTACGAGGGCACCCCTCCCGCCTCACCCACCTTACAACAACTTCAAGAACTGGAAACAGAGAGTAAGGGCTTCAACAAATTTGTAGCCATTGAGGATTCAGATACTGAATCCACCAACACATAATAGATCTCTCCATCTGAAGATTTTGAAGAGACGAGGTATCTAGCAACTCTTCTTAATTGCAAACATTAAGAAAATATGCACGAAGACACATAGGCCTACACAACGCCTTGTTAGGTGACAACATGACTTCACCACCAACAAAATAGAAAGCCTATAATTTCACGAAGATCTTTCAAATATACACAGGGAAGAGGCAACAGATAGGACTACGGACCTATACCAAACACAAAGTCACCCAAGCACCCATCTAAACCAGGAATAGACAAGCTCTCCAAAGATGTTCCAAAGAAATAGAGCCTCCAGCAAGCTACTGATGAAGGACCATCGTATTCCGTTTACATGGTGCAGAAACACGTGTCTAGCAAGCTGCTATATAGCCTGGACTCGACCCTGTTAAATGTTACAGGATAACAACCCCTAGTGAATCACATACAATTCATGTTTCACTGAGTAACAGTTTTCACACTCCAAACGGAGCCTGAGAGTCGTAGTATCCAGCTATACTCCGGTCCCATATCTCAGGACATGCGACCCCACCTTGTTTTAATCATCAAGTGGACACAGGAACCGAAGATCTCCCCATAACATGAAGTCTCTTATAAAAAAACCCCTCAAATGACGGGGATTTCTAATCCTATGCGTCTCTTCTATTTCGGAGCTAACTATCATAGTTAATTACTACGTGTTATATCCGTCTCCGACACTAGCGCACATGCACGCTAGATTGCGTTTATACGCACCATACGCGAAATACGTGCACATACCTCTCACAAAATGGTCAAGGATGCAGCATCATAACCAAGACCCAACAAGGATGACAACTACACCTTGTTCTTTAATCTCTATGAAATTAACATTTGAAATTTCTGCATGTACACGACACAAAAAGGAGAACAATATGACCGAATCTTCAAGCACATCCATTTTACTGCTTTGTACAAATGAACCGGAATAGAGTTTTTAATGTATATAACGTACGTTACACTCTTTTATGGGATAGAGAGACAAAATACCGATTTGGACTTTCATCAGTTTGGCTGGACGTTCTGCTACCCCCTTCACCCCCTCTCTCGCATTTGTGTATGACCAGGTCTAGGAATTGGATGGTGTCCTCGGAAGCTTCATATGTAAACTTCAAAGTGTCGTGGAAAGTGTTCACCTGCTGGACGAAAGTAGGTCTTCTAAACTTCCCGTCCAGAAGACTAACGTGTCATCCATATACCTGTATAAGGTGTGGATGTGTGTAGTCGATTGTAAGATCTTGTTTTCCAATTCATGGACTACAAGGCTACAGATGCTACCTGATGATCTTTGGCCCATAGGTACCCCTGAGGTTTGTAGGAAGTATTCGTTATTGAATTCTGAATTCAAAAGAATTCCTGTATAACACCAGGCGCAGGAGTTCTGCCAATGCCATGTATTTCATATCTGGAATGATTGGGTCGTAATCAAAAGGGTCCAGATTTGCGAGTGTCTCCAAAGTAACTCGAAAAGCGTGATCTTGTGGGACCGATGTGAACATCGAAACCACATCCAGGCTGGTTAATATGATGCCTTGAGGTAGAGTCAAGTTATCGATCTTCCTGATGGTGTCTCCTGTATCCTTCAGGTAAGTGGGTTGGGATCTCACCACACACAGGGTCTAAACAGAATTGGGGTTAAAGGTCACTAAGGGGGAGTTTCCGATCCGGTATTTAACCAAAAACCTTCCAAATGCTTCTTCTGCCACATATGATATAGTACAATGGTGTTATTTGCATATGCATCGGCTATACCACACGCCTAAACTTGCATAAAGAATTGGGTCAAAGGTCATTAGAGGGTAAAATCTTATAATTGCATTATCTGGGCATTATGTAAGGGACATGGGGCTCAAACTCGGTGACAACAAATCTCATTACCGGGGAACATTTTGCAGGGTCAGGTCAAAGGTCGTACAGAGGCCATATTCTAGAAATGCATTTCATGGACATCTGTAAGGGGTTCGGGACTCGAACTTGGTGACAACAAAATTAATGATCTGAGGAACATTTTGGAACACTTTGCAGGGGTCAGATAATCTGGGATCAAATCTTAAAATTGCATTTTCTGGACATCTGTGATGAGTACGGGACTCAGACTCGGTGGCAAAAACCTCCCTCATGACCAGGAGAATATATTTGCAACATTTTGCGGCAGTCAGATACCTCCACAAGGGGTATGGGGCCCAAACTCATTGACAACAAATCTCATGACCAGGGGAACATTTGAAAATATTGATTATTACGATCGTATTTGCTCACTTTGTAACACCGCAAGCTTTGAAAATGAGTATTATTTTATTATGTCATGTCCGTTTTTTGTAGATATAAGAAATGTGAAATGTTACTATTATAATCTATAAATGCACCAAATGAAGCCAAATTTATTTCACTAATGAGCATCGAAAATGCTCATGATTTACAATGTTTATCTAAATATTAGAGAAAAAACTAAAAATTAGAGATTCGATCTAATTAAATTATATTATTGATGTTTTGTTTGTATTATGTACTAAATATATTGTATTGTGGGCCTGTGGCCTTGAATTACATGATAATAAATGAACTGAACTGAACTGGAACATTTTGCAGGGGTCAGGTCAAAGGTCATGCAGAGGTCAAATCTTAGAAATGTTTGTTTGGACATCTGCAAGAGGTACGGGGCTAAAATCAGTGACAACAAACTTGATGACCAGGGGAACATTTTTGGAACAGTTTGCAGGGGTCAGGTCAAAGGTCATCTGGGGTCAAATCTTAAAATTGCATTTTCTGGACATCTGTAAGGAGTATGGGTCAGATACCTCCACAACACAAACACGCCCCAGCTAGGTTTGTGGTCTATGACCACCATTTGCCACTAGTTCTTCTTCATCTGGCAACAAACTTTAAAATGCACCTCCTCCTACATGTTACACCCTACAATTACGTAAGTTGCATGCATCGGCTATATCCAGTGCCCATAGGGTCTAAACAGAATTGGAGTCAAAGGTCATTAAGGGCTTCAAAATTGCCACATATTATATAGTACAATGATGGCATTTGCATATCATGCATCGGCTATTATAATACACCACACGCCTATACATACAGAATTGGGGGAAAAGGTCGTTAAAGGAGTGTTTCGTGATCCTAGCATCCTCTTTTTATGACATTTTTCAGTACATGTCCACGAAAAAAACCTATTCCCAAAATTTCAGTTGATTCAGATTTTGCGTTTGCGAGTTATGCATGATTATGTGTATTACACTGCTCCATAGACAATGCGTTGTAATTTCGTTCTGGTGCACCAGAACGAAATTCAAATTTCACGATATCTTTGCAAAACGAATTAATCTGCAAGAAATATTTTGTACATAAACATTATGTAGCCAGAGGTTTCCAGTGATATAAAAATCTCAACTTTTTTGAGAAAAGTGGGGGATGAGGCTGTGGATCACGAAATGCCCCTTTAAGGGGTAAAATCTTACAATTTCATTATCTGGATATCTGTAAGGGGTATGGGGCTCAAACTCGGTGCTAACAAATCTAATGTCCAGGGAACATTTTGCAGGGTCAGGTCAAAGGTCATGCAGATGTCAAATTTTATAGAAATGCATTTCCTGGATATCTGTAAGGGTGCGGGGCTCAAACTTGTTGACAACAAACTTAATGATCAGGGGAACATGTTGGAACACTTTACAGGGGTCAAAGGTTATCTGGGGTCAAATCTTAAGATTGGATTTTCTGGACAACTGTAAGGAGTACGGGACTCAAACTCGGTGACAACAAACCTCATACCAGGGGAACATTTTTTGAACATTTTACAGGGGTCAGATACTTCCACAACACCAACACGCCCCACCATTTGCCATAATGTTTTTTCTTTGACTTTCACTATTTTCAATAAGTTTCTCTCTCTCCCCCCATTCTTTCTTTCTTCCTTCATTTCTTTCTTAGAAGTTCCTTCCTTCCTTCCTTCCTTCCTTCCTTCCTTCCTTCCTTCCTTCCTTTCTTTCTTTCTTTCTTTCTTTCTTTCTTTCTTTCTTTCTTTCTTTCTTTCTTTCTTTCTTTCTTTCTTTCTTTCTTTCTTTCTTTCTTTCTTTCTTTCTTTCTTTCTTTCTTTTAATCTTTCCCTTCTTCCTTCCTTCCCTCCCTCCTTCCTTCCTTCTTCCCTTCCTTCCTTCTAAGTTTCTTTACATAGGCATAAAATCTCGGGGTGAGGAATAAATCCCCAAATATTTTAGGGGCATGGTCTATACAATCACCTCCATGTTGACGCATGTGTGTGGGTTTCTTTCGTTCGTTCTTTCTTTCTTTTATATTTGTTTCTGTTTCATGGGCGTAAATTCCGGTGATGGGGATGGGGATAACCCCCCCCCCCCCCCATATTTTGCTATGGGAAATGGTCCATACAATCACCCAAAGTTGACACCTGTATAGTGCACTTTTGCACCATATAATTCACCATTTTAACTTCATTACTTCGTTGTCATAACTTCATAACAAACATTAACATATTCGATACAAACATTTAGAAAGAGTATACAGGGCATTCATTCTCTTCAAATTGCTGGGTCAAATCTTAGAATTTCATTTTATGGACATCTGTAAGAAGTACGGGGCTCAAACTTGGTTACAACAAACATCAAGACCAGGTGAATATCAATGAACATCATGAATGAGTCATGTCAAAGGTCATCTGGGGTCAAATCTTAGAATCGTATTATCTGGACATCTGCAACTCGTATGGGGCTCACACTCGGTGACAACAAACCTCATGACCAGGGGAACATTTGTATAACATTTTGCAGGGGTCAGATACCTCCAAAACACCAACATGCCCACTCCGGTTTGTGGTCTATGACCATCATTTGCCACTAGTTTTTTCTTTGACTTTCTCTTCACTATTTTCAATCAGTTTCACATTTACGTAAAATACGGTTCAAATTTTTTTTCTGACTTGCAAAATCTCTCTTGGTATATAATGGCAATATGAGGTCCTTGGACTATGAGTGTGACAGAGGGCGTTTGCATGGTCTGCACACAATCAGGGCCTGCACACAATCAAGGTCAGGCTCGTCAGTCCTCCTATTTTGTTATGCTTATCTAACTCGGCGGGGCCTATTAATTGATATCCTTGACCTGTACGCAGCCTCATTAATATCGTGATGATAAGATCACTGTTTGGGGAAATTAAATACAATATTTTGAGAAAATTATATTATTGTTTGGGGGAAATTAAATCCTGTTTGAATCCTGTTTGGGGAAAATTAAATCATGTTTAGGGGAAATTATTTTTTTTGGGGGATATTAATTTCTGTGTTTTTTTTTTTGGGGGGAATTAAATCGTGTTTGGGGGAAATTAAATCATGGTTTGGGGGAAATATAATCGTGTTTGGGGGAAAATTAAATTAAATCCTGTTTGGGGGACATTAAATCGTATTCGGGGGAAATGAAATTAAATCGTGTTTGGGATGAATTAAATCGTGTTTGGGGGAAATTAAATCGTGTTTGGGGGGAATTAAATTAAACCCTGTTTGGGGGAAATTAAATCCGGTTTGGGGGAAATTAAATTATATCGTGTTTGGGGTGAATTAAATCCGGTTTGGGGGAAATTAAATTAAATCGTGTTTGGGGGAAAATTAAGTCGTGTTTGGGGAAATTAAATCATGTTTGGGGGAAATTAAATCATGTTTGGGGGAAATTAAATCATGTTGGGGAAATTAAATCATGTTTGGGGGAAATTAAATCATTTTGGGGGAAATTAAATCATGTTTGGGGGAAATTTAATCATATTTGGGGGAAATTAAATCATGTTGGGGGAAATTAAATCATGTTTGGGGAAATTAAATCATGTTTGGGGAAAATTGAATCATGTTTGGGGGAAATTAAATCATGTTTGGGGGAAATTAAATCATGTTTGGGGAAAATTAAATCATGTTTGGGGAAATTAAATCATGTTGGGGAAATTGAATCATGTTGGGGGGAAATTAAATCATGTTTGGGGAAATTAAATCATGTTTGGGGGAAATTAAATCATAGTTGGGGGAAATGATAGCTGTCGAACACCGTAACAGACACTTATAGCATTCCGTTATTTTTAGTTCATCTCAGTCGCTTTTCATTTATACGCTGGCGAAGTTACGTAATAATCGGATTAACTACCATAGCAATAGGTGAAAACAATTTTTGAATATACCGCGCTGCACTGATACGTTCATGCGGTACCTCTTCATTGAACCATATCATGCTGATTACTTGCACCTGTAAGATTAGTATCTTTGAAAAGACCAGTATTGTATTCAATCTATGATTGCAGACATACACAGGTGATGAGTGTAACCTGCTTGTAGTGCAGCGCGGTATGTTCAAAATTGTTTTCACCTATTGCTATGGTAATTAATCCGATTAATTACGTAACTTCGCCAGCGTATAGCTGATGAAATGTTCCTAGTGACTGAGGTTGCTCAAAATACAGGTTGTATACCACTTTGGGAGGGGTTACCGGGTCTCCGTATCAGTCCGAAACACCACCGTCAGTCCGAACACTCTTAGTTCGAACCACCGCTAGTCCAAATTTTTAGGGTTAGGGAAAGAGTAAGGGTTAGGTTTAGGGTTCGGGTTATGGTTATGGTTATGGTTATGGTTATGGTTATGGTTATGGTTATGGTTATGGTTATGGTTATGGTTATAGTTATGGTTATGGTTATGGTCATGGTTATGGTTAGGGTTAGGGTTATAGTTACGTTTAGAGTTAGGGTTAGCGCCCAGGGTTAGCGTTAGGTAGGCTTAAAATTTGGACTAGCGGTGGTTCGGACTGACGGCGTTTCGGACTGACGGGGTGTACCCCTTCGATTTTGATCATGATGGTGAGAGTGATGGTGTTGATGATGATGATGATGATGATGATGATGATGATGATGATGATGATAATTTTTAAAGTCTCTGTGTACAGCGCCTTGATCTCTTTGATAAGGCGCTTCATAAATGCTGTCTAATAATAATAATAATAATAATAATAATAATAATAATAATAATAATAATAATAATAATAATAATAATAATAATATGATGATGATGATGGTATGATCATGATGATCACGGTGACGATGTTGACGACGATGATCATGATGATACCGGGTGATGATAATGATGAGGAGGTGGACGGGAAAGAGGAGAACGATGATATCATCATGATGACGATAGTGATCATCATGATTGATGATCATGATAACGTGTGATAAAAATTATTATTTGCGTTCTCAAAATTAATGTGCGAAGGAAATAAACTTGCTATTTCGATAAACCATGAAATTTGATTCGAACCACCGGTAGTCCGAATTTTTAGGGTTAGGGAAAGAGTAAGGGTTAGGTTTAGGGTTCGGGTTATGGTTATGGTTATGGTTATGGTTATGGTTATGGTTATGGTTATGGTTATAGTTATAGTTATAGTTATAGTTATAGTTATAGTTATGGTTATGGTTATGGTTATGGTTATGGTTATAGTTACGTTTAGAGTTAGGGTTAGCGCCCAGGGTTAGCGTTAGGTAGGCTTAAAATTTGGACTAGCGGTGGTTCGGACTGACGGCGTTTCGGACTGACGGGGTGTACCCCTTCGATTTTGATCATGATGGTGAGAGTGATGGTGTTGTTGATGATGATGATGATGATGATGATGATGATGATGATGATGATGATGATGATGATGATGATGATAATTTTTAAAGTCTCTGTGTACAGCGCCTTGATCTCTTTGATAAGGCGCTTCATAAATGCTGTCTAATAATAATAATAATAATAATAATAATAATAATAATAATAATAATAATAATAATAATAATAATAATAATAATGATGATGATGATGGTATGATCATGATGATCACGGTGACGATGTTGACGACGATGATCATGATGATACCGGGTGATGATAATGATGAGGAGGTGGACGGGAAAGAGGAGAACGATGATGTCATCATGATGACGATAGTGATCATCATGATTGATGATCATGATAACGTGTGATAAAAATTATTATTTGCGTTCTCAAAATTAATGTGCGAAGGAAATAAACTTGCTATTTCGATAAACCATAAAATTTGATTGAATAACCAGCGAAAGGAAAGACAGCATTATACCTACATTATTGAGAAAAGAAAGAAAAGAAACCAGGACAGAAAAGGCCAGGAAGAGGCGGTGAATATGCTGCGGCCAAGCAAACACTGACCGTTTTCGAAATCATTAGCATTAAAAACGTTTTACAACATTCACAAACATTTTTTTGAAATCTTGCTACGAAACATTCTAATAATGTATATTTAGAGTTGATAAAATATATTTTGCATAATTTTGCGAAGAAGAGGAGGAAGGTGCGGGATTGGACCTTTAGCGTATTAGCGCAATTTTGCTAATCACGCTATTAGCATAGGATTAGCGTATAGGGTCTATGTAAATTAGCGCTAATTGCAACGCTAGCCAAAAGGTGCACTAATTCGCTAAAGGCCAATAATTTTTTGACCAAAACTGCTCTAAGTGAGAGAACGCAATTAGCGCTAATAGCGCTATTAGCGCTAATTAGCGCTTTATAGCGTTTTAGCGCTAATAACGCTAATTAGCATGACCTAGCACGCTGACGCTAATTTGCTCAATTGAAGGTGAAGTCCCAGTGAGAGGGGCGCAATTAGCGCTAATAGCGCTATTAGCGCTAATTAGCGCTTTATAGCGTTTTAGCGCTAATAACGCTAATTAGCATGACCTAGCACGCTGACGCTAATTTGCTAAATTGAAGGTGAAGTCCCAGTGAGAGGGGCGCTATTAGCGCTAATTAGCGCTTTATAGCGTTTGAGCGCTAATGACGCTAATTAGCATGACCTAGCACGCTGACGCTAATTTGCTAAATTGAAGGTGAAGTCCCAGTGAGAGGGGCGCAATTAGCGCTAATAGCGCTATTAGCGCTAATTAGCGCTTTATAGCGTTTTAGCGCTAATAACGCTAATTAGCATGATCTAGCACGCTGACGCTAATTTGCTAAATTGAAGGTGAAGTCCCAGTGAGAGGGGCGCAATTAGCTCTAATAGCGCTATTAGCGCTAATTAGCTATAATTGCGCTATTAGCGCTAATTGCGCCCCACTGACTGGGACATCTACAATTTTCTAATGTAGCGACAGAATGCCAGGTACCGGTTATTAGCGTTATTAGCGCTTAAACATTAAATGATGCTAATTAGCGCTAATAGCGCAAAGTAGCGTCAGAGTGCTAGGTAACGCTAGTTGCGCTAATTAGCGTAAGAGTGCTAGGTACCGCTAATTAGCGTTATTAGCGCTAAAACGCTACATTACGCTAAATAGCGCTAATTGCGCTATTAGCGCTAATTGCGCCCCACTGACTGGGACATCTACAATTTTCTAATGTAGCGACAGAATGCCAGGTACCGGTTATTAGCGTTATTATCGCTTAAACGCTAAATGACGCCAATTAGCGCTAATAGCGCAAAGTAGCGTCAGAGTGCTAGGTAACGCTAATTGCGCTAATTAGCGTAAGAGTGCTAAGTACCGCTAATTAGCGCTAAAACGCTACATGACGCTAAATAGCGCTAATTGCGCTATTAGCGCTAATTGCGCCCCACTGACTGGGACATCTACAATTTTTTAATTTAGCGACAGAATGCCAGGTACCGGTTACATGACGCTAATTAGCGCTAATAGCGCAAAGTAGCGTCAGAGTGCTAGGTAACGCTAATTAACGTTATTAGTTCTAAAACGCTAGATCACGCTAAATAGCGTTATTAGCGCTAAAACGCTACATTACGCTAAATAGCGCTAATTGCGCTATTAGCGCTAATTGCGCCCCACTGACTGGGACATCTACAATTTTCTAATGTAGCGACAGAATGCCAGGTACCGGTTATTAGCGTTATTATCGCTTAAACGCTAAATGACGCCAATTAGCGCTAATAGCGCAAAGTAGCGTCAGAGTGCTGGGTAACGCTAATTGCGCTAATTAGCGTAAGAGTGCTAAGTACCGCTAATTAGCGCTAAAACGCTACATGACGCTAAATAGCGCTAATTGCGCTATTAGCGCCCCACTGACTGGGACATCTACAATTTTTTAATTTAGCGACAGAATGCCAGGTACCGGTTACATGACGCTAATTAGCGCTAATAGCGCAAAGTAGCGTCAGAGTGCTAGGTAACGCTAATTAACGTTATTAGTTCTAAAACGCTAGATCACGCTAAATAGCGCTAATTGCGCGATTTAACGTCATAGTGCTAAATACCGCTAATTGTGCCATAATTAGCGTAATTAGCGCTAAAACGCTACATGACACTAATTAGCGCCAATTGTGCTATAATTAGCGTTATTAGCACTAAAACGCTACATGATGCTAATTAGCACTCATTGTAATTTTTAGCATTAGCGTTGGTGCTAACTCTCGGCGCTAAAGCGCTAAAGAGCCAATCCCGCACCTTCTACAAGAAGAGGAAACCAGGAGAAGAAGATGGAGGAGGAAGAACGAGCATTAGGTGGCTCTTAGTGATGATGTTGGAGTCTGGAGACGTTTGTTTTGGGAATACATCAAACAAGTTGACCCGGGGGAGTACACAGTACAAATGACCATACGGGGACGTGTCGCAAACATGGGTAGTATTTTCGGATCTTGGTATATCAATGAACCCTTTTCCTAGGCCAATTTTGGTAAATGGGTGGGCCCTTTTTTTTAAAATGGCCCATTTTTTCCTCAATGTTGTAAAAATTAAGACAATTTTGTAAAATTTAGCCGAAATTCACTTTTTGTATATCGATGGGTCCAAATTTCTTGAAAAATTGGTATATTGATGGTTGATGGGTCCTCTTTCAAATTCTCAGCGGCACACTCCTACTCAAACCAGTATCCCCCTACCCCGGCATTTTGGTCAAACATGGCGGTAGAGTTCAATGACCATTTAGCTTGGCTTAATTGTCTGTAGAATAATATTAGTTATGGCCGGTTAAAGTTCACATGTGATCGTGATTTAAATAGGATAGAAGCTCTGATAAACCTTTTCTTATCTCACGATGTAAACTCATTTGGTCTATAAATAGCACGTGATATTATAGAAGGCAAACAAACGGTACACACAAGTACAACCATCATGGCCGTTGATTTCATAAACTAGTAAATCTGGACTAACTTCGTTTTTTGTTCGACATGGCAAAGCCTACCCATAACCCTAACCATAACCATAAACCTAATCATCCTACCCATAACCCTAACATAACCATAACCATTACCCTAACCATAACCCTATAACCCAGAGGATGATTTAAGCACTTCCCAGCAAGTCTTGCGGTTAGCACAGCTGTGTGAGTGAACATGACCACTGCCCGCCCACTGCATACACATGTGCATGGTTAAATTTGAATTTTGACAGATATATTTACAGTAAAAACACCTTCAAAAAGTTGGTCGATTTCACATTTTATGTTATCTACAGAAGGTGTGAATTATCCTTCATGCATACATCACTTTAGATCTGAAATCGACCAAGTAATAATGACACACGGGTAATTCTAAAACAACATCTTTTGCACAGAGTTCAATGGGATTTGAAAAGTAAAGTGGCACTTGAAACTCTAGTGATAACACTTTTACAGTGCATGATGGGGCTTCCTTAAATCATCCTCTGCCTATAACCATAACATAAACCTAATCATAACTCTAACCATCACCCTATAACCATCGCCATAACCGGGATCATAACCCTATACACAACCCTAACTATAACCCTAATCACAACCCTATAACCATAATCATAACCCTAACCCTAATCATAACCCTAACCATAACCCTAATCATAACCCTAATCATAACCCTAACATGCATCACCATAACCAGATCATAACCCTAATCATAATTCATAACCCTAACCATAGCCCAATACTTTAATAATCCTCGTTACCCTATAAACCTAATCATAACCCTAACCCTAATCATAACCATAACCATAACCCTAACCCTACCCATAACCACGAACCATAAAGCTAATCATAACCCTAACCATCACCCTATAAACCATCAACATAACCGGGACCATAACCCTAATCATAACCCTAATCATAACACTAATCATAACCCTAACCATAGCCTCAATCTTCAATAATCCTCATTAACCTATAACCCTAACCATAAACCTAATCATAACCCTAACCCTAACCATAACCATAAACCTAACCATAACCACAAACCCAATCATAACCCTAACCATAACCATAACTATAATCCATAAACCCAATCATAACCCTAACCATAACCATAATCCATAAACCATAACCCTATAATCATAACCCTAACCATCACCATAACCGGATCATAACCCTAATCATAACCCTAACCATAGCCCCAATACTTTAATAATCCTCATTAACCTATAACCCTAACCATAAACCTAATCATAACCCTAACCATAACCATAAACCTAATCATAACCCTAACCATAACCATAATCATAATCCATAACCATAACCCTAACCATAGCCCCAATACTCAATAATCCTCATTACCCTATAAACCTAATCATAATCATAACCCTAACCCTAACCATAATCATAAACCTAACACTAACCATCACCTTATAAACCATCACCATAATCTGGAACATAACCCTAATCGTAACCCTAACCATAAACCTAATCATAACCCTAACCATAACCACAGACCTAATCATAACCCTAACCATGACCATAAACCCATAATCACAACCCTAAACCTAACCATAAACCTATTCATAACCCTAACTTACCCTAACCCTAACCTTAACCCTAACCATAAACCTAGTCATAACCCTAAACATCACCCTATAATTACCATCACCACAACCGGGACCATAACCCTAGTCATAACCCTATTTAGACCCAATCCTCAATACCATGAATCTCTGCTGCTCTAACCCCTAACCCTACTCCCCGAACCCTAATGAAAGTCAAGTAACCCGGTATTTTGTTGGTGAATACAATGATTACGTATACATTTCTTCAAAACCAGCAGTCAATATCTTATGTAGAATGGGATTGAAATTGGACGGTATTTGCACAGGTTTTTTTAGCAGCTAAAGATGCGGCAATGATGATCAGATATTTCATATTTATCCTTTTCAAGCCTCAGTCCAAAATATTCCGAAGTTCATAATTTCCATGCCCCCCGAACATCAACATTAAAAACAAAATATTGCCAAATAATACGAGTTCTTGGAAGCTCAACGGAATTAAGGCGTTTCTAGTCTGTCAGTCGATCGTTTTTCAATATCTAAATCAATATATTATTGCAAAATAACACTTTGATGTTTTGCAAAAGTTCATTCTACAAAACATTTACTTGCTTGATTTATTGTTGTTATTGAGTTATGTACATTTAAAAAAATTTTTGTTGTTGTTTCAGCCCTCTTTACAACATAACTCAAGAATTCTTCTACACACTCGCTACAAAATGATAAATGCAATTTTTGCCAAAGCTCACTACCATTTGCAAGATGCCTGAACTACCAAATCACAACAGTTTGCTCAAATAGTTGCTAACCTTAAAGAAAGCGCACATTAGTTTAATTTTGATTTTGAAATGGGCCATTTCAGTTGAAATCCATATACACCCCCTATAGAAGACATGACCTTAATCTTCCACACAGGGAGTGTGAATTTCAAATGGGGTTACCTGAATGGACTATTCCAGAAAATAGATGCACACCCCTTAATAGAGGAGTTTGGATTTCCGGACTTTTTGTCCAGGCGTAATTGTTGGAAATCCAGACTTTTAAAGTGCCCGAGTGAAAAAAATCCAGCAGAAAAATAGTTCAAAATCCGAAATCCTCAATTTGAGAGCTCATTTTGGACATTTCCATGATTGTTCCTTCATTTAATTGGATTTAAGCTTTTTCAAGTGACATTGGCAACTGGAATTCCAGTCGTTTTCAGAAAGCAGACTTGGATATCCAGGCATTTCTTAGATTGAAAAGTTACTCTTCTATAGGCGGTGTGCACTTATTTTCTGGAATAGCTCAATGATTGACTCCATTTGAAATTTCTTTGAATACATGACATATTGGAATCGGTAATAGTTTCATGTCCCGTTACAAAAGCTTTAAAGTAGCTGGAAAAATCTAAATCATGTTTTAATTGTCCGATGACATTTTAATGTCATCTTAAAAGTTTTTTGACATATGAACACCCCAACACGGATAGGAATAGCTATAGCGGGGGAACTTGAAACTGGAATAATTCGTTTTGTCGACTAGAACATTAACATCACATTCTCACAAACCAGGCCTTGCCGTCTAGATTTTAAAGGCGAGTGGTTAATCACTCGCTATAACATGGATCATGGAAGAAAGAGATAAGAAGGAACCACAACGAACGCATTCACTTTGTCCACTCCCTTTACCGACATTTAATTGACATTGTTATTCATGAGGATTTACTTTGATCAATACCCCGCGTTAAATAGGTGATTGGTATTGTACTCCATGTATTTGCATGTCTTCTGGAGCGTGTCTGAAGGATGATTTGAACTAATGACCTTCCGTGCAAGCACTCTATAGGATTTTCTCTGGTGACGTGATCATCGGTCATTGATGGCCTACATCTTTTCTTCCATTTCGCCCAATTTTCCCGAACTTTGATGACTTTTTTTCTCAGAGTTGGCAGTCTTTGGCACTGAAACGAGTTAGCTAGTTACGATCATACACATATAAACTATTAAATTAAACAGATTTCATGTACCGGACTCAACCGGAACATTGTGCATTATTTAAGAACATTTTGCATCTATTTTTCATCGAAAAATCACCAAAATCTTACCTTATTTGTTAAAGATGAAACTCAGCAAAAAAACGGCCGATTTTGATGACCTTTTCGATGTGTTAAAGGACATTTTCTACACAACACGATCAAGAAAACAGTTTGACTGTAGATCCCAAAACAAAGCTACTATACAAGTTCAGAGCATCAGTGAAATTCCATAATCTTACTTCTGGGTAGCGTTTGTTTGTTCTTGGATGGGTTTGTTATAGTTTTTTCAGTAATGATTTCGCCAAGCATCGATCGCGGTAAATGGATCATACATGAAAGTAAGTACCATGGATAGCTTTTCTTTTCATGCGTCAATAGATAAGCGGATTAAAACTTGGCCGATCGAAGTCGTTGTGGTTCCTTCTCATCTCTTTCTTCCATGCATGGATCTAGGCGAGTGGTCAAATTTTCACTTTCTATATGCTTGGGGGAGTACAGAATCGATTAAATGCTGAAATGGCTGATTCAATGGCTGATTTTGGGAGATTCAAAGCGAGTGATATTTAGTGTCTATAGCGAGGGGAAAATCGCTCACTAGAAATCGAGTTTGGACGAGCGGTGGCGAGCGAGAGCGATTGCTCGCCTCAAACGGCAAGGCCTGCAAAATGCACACAAAAAGGCAATTTCTTGTCAAATCAACTACCAAAAATAATAGGTTTCCTTTTGTTCACTTATAACCTAGTCTGTCATGTATACAGAACCCTCTCTCAAAATGGTTCTAGAAAGAACCATTTTCCTTAAAATGGTTCTAAAGAGAACCAAAAAAAGGTTCTATCAGATTTTTTGTTTCTACAAAGAACCATGGTTTAAGAATCTTTTTGGTTCTATACAAAACCTTTAAAATGGTTCTATGTCAAGGAACCATTTTAAAGGTTTTCTACAGAACCTAAAAAAGTTCTCAAACACACAAAAATGGTTCTCTACCGAACAAAAAAAAAAGATGATAGAACTATTTTGGTTCCTAGTATTAGAACCACTTTTTCGGGAAATGGTTCTTTCTAGAACTATTTTGGGAGAGGGCAAAAAATCAACAGTCGAATCCCATTTTTCTAAAAGTGTATATCGACCGTTCAGTGTCAGAAGTGGGTAAGTGCAGTAGCTGCCCTGTGAACAGTTGGCAATTCACACACAGTATATTGTATTCATCTACACAAGGCAGCTACACATGGCAGCTATTTCACTTACCCCCTTCGATATGTACTCACCTGTAAGCAAAAGTCTCATAGTCTTCCTCATATATTTCTTATACGTCTTCTTTTCATCCTTCAGCCATTTATCTATCTGTTTGCTCCTTTCAGTCGGTGTAATAAGTCCTTCTGCCATAGTGTTACATGTAGTGAGACTGTGGCTCAGGCCCATCACATCAAAAAAATCTTATTTATTGCTCAAATCTCCTATCTTTATAAGACAATTGCTTTAGCGAAGTCATCAATATCAATTTTCCCACTGATCAGTACCAGTGTAACCTGCTATCATAGCCACCGTCATTATGATTTAAGTTAGTATTTCAGTGCAATGTTGCAAACAAAAGTTTATAAACAAAATTTAGAGCTTGAGCTCATCATTTATGATCATTCAACTCGTCCGATACATTTCCATGGTCCTACATAAATTATAGGCCAAAGACGGACAATGGACGGAAAATATTCAAGCGAATGAAGACGCAGTTTTCCTATATATTTCCTTTTTGATACAATGGTCCACCAGTGCACAAAGTTAGTCCGAGCTGAATAAGTTCATTATTATTAAGTCCAATTCCGGCTGAGAAAGTCTGAAAGAATGAACATTTTGACAATATTAATGATTTAAAAATTGATCAGTTGTTTTTACATCAATTAATCTAACTTTAATAGGAAACTACTAAATGCTTATCAACTAATGCTGGTTTCATACTTTCTGCCGCTTGCCGCTGAGCGGCATGACGCTTCATCATGCCGCTTGTACTTTTCTGCAAGCGGAGCGGCATACCGCTGAGCGGCAGCGGCATGAGTCTGAAAGCCACTCTTGCCGCTCAGCACCGCTCCAAAATCGTATTTTGTTCTCATACGTCAGAGCGGCACCGCTCCGAGTTGAAGCGGTGGAGTGATCGATATATCGGCTTGCCGCTGGTCACCGCTAGCGTTTTAGAGATTGCGCAGTGAAGTAAAATCATCTTCACAGCGGCAAAGCGGCAAGCGGCAGAAAAGTATGAAACCAGCATAAAAATGTTTGAATATGCTTAGTCATTATACTCGCTTTTAACACAGATCTTGTTTTTAGCTTTTTGACCACTCACTCACTCACTCACTCACTCACTTAATAACTCATTCAATAATTCAATCACTTACTCAAATAACTCACTCACTTGCTCAATAACTTACTCACTCACTCACTCAATCAATCAATCATTCATTCAATCAATCACTTAATCATTCACTCACTCAATCCCCTAACCATCCACGCATCGTCTCAATAACTCTCTCATTCACTCAATCATTCAACTCATCAATCAAACACTCAATCGTAATATCAATCAATCAATCAATCAATCACTCAATCATCTCTTCGATGATCTCTTCAATAAATCACTTAATCAATCACTAAACTCACTCTAATACTTGCTCTTTAACATATTGTAAATCCGGGTGCTTAATATTTCATTTTCACGCGACAATGAATTACTAGTACATGAAACCTGTACCGAACTATTTACAATTTTACACGTCTAATCCATGTAAGCCTACGCTTAATCTACGGTTAATTTCACAGAATCCGTCCGGCACAAATCACAGTCAATGAGCTCCGTATTCCAGCTCCCACATGACAACAAACTTCAACCAGGAAATTAATAGAGTATTATCTAGGCCGTTATATAAATAGCCAAATACGCAGAGAAAAATATCTCACTTACTTAATTTTACGCAGATCTGGTGTCACAAAATGCAAGCAATTCTTCGGGTAGATTAGTATGGTATAAAATCAGCACCAACTAGATCCTATTATCTTCGGAAAATCTTTGGTAGTAGTCATGGTAGTGGTGGCTAGTAGTCGGAATGGTAAAGCGTTTTCATTGAGTTGGCGAAGCAGATATGTGCCAAGCCAAAAGGGTCCAAAGGGCTGCAGTAAGCATGACGTTGACACATGGATATACATAGACCCGGGCTGATCTGTTGTGTATAAAGAGGAACTTAAAAATCTATTTATACTTCCACAGAATCCACACAATATAATATAACAGAGATACGCATGACAGGTCACAAAATGCCAAACATATTCCCCAAGAGAGAGTACCGGTATATTACATTGTAATATATATGTGCAGTCATATAGTCCCGTCAATGTCATGGCTAACCGTGAAAAACTGTCAATACTACATAAATTATTCTATTTCCATATCCGAAAATAATAACAAAACCGCGTAAGAATTTCTAATTTCTATGCCAATTATGCAACAAAAAGGATAAATTATATCTAATATTAAAAAATATGCATGCATCAAACTATATTATAAACAATTCGCATAGTATTAAACATATACTTTAATTAAGCACAAGATATTCTTAGTTTAAATAGTTCGTACAGTTTGGTAAGGTCATGCTTTGCCTTTTTAATAATAGACGCACAAAATTCTATTTTTAACTTCGTCTCGCAAATTCTATAGCTATTCAAGCGGAATGAAATGATATATTTCCCAATTTTCTGCCAAATTGAACAAAATGCTTGTAACAGATCTGTTTGGTCAATCCTTACAATTCATTTCAATTTAATTATTCCTTTAGTTCAATGTTTTCAGTAATTTAATTAACAAGAATATTGCGGAGAGTTGCGTCAACCCTTAAACCATACTTTAAAAAAATTTCGACATAGTAATTGAATATACCAAGCACATTGTCGTATACGTGCAATTCAATTATACATGCGGAAAATTGATTTTAATTGAAAAAGACTTGTATATATAATATTTCCCTATAAATGGGAAATTGCCATTGTCTTGTTCATATCGTATCAGAAATATGCTTAAAATACATGTATCATTGGATGAAAATGTCGATAAAAATTGCAAATAGCGCCACGATATGGGATTGAAAGATTAACTTTCATGCGGTAAAAAAACCCCATTATTGTGTCATTTTTCCCGCGGAAAATAGAGAATTTAGCGTGACATTCTACGGGCCCGACCGACCCAGATTTTGAACAAATTGGGGAAAAAATTATCGTGTACAAATGAATGCCGACCCAAATTTCGGAAGTTCAGGAACAATTTTTTGTTTGTATTTTCTCAAATTGCATATTATTTACAGATTTTGGTGATTTGTTGGGGTCATCCCCCCCAAAAAAAAAAAAGCCGACCGACCGACACTACTTGAAAGGTCCGTCCGCCCGTAGAACACTGGGTTTGTTTTTTTCATCGCCTTAGCTAATATCAAAAATAAAGTTTTGAGCGTTTGAAAAATCATGCATGCTCATGGGACGGACATGATATCCCTTATATCAAGCCTTGGAATCTCCTTTATAGAACTGATACATTTCTTCTTGTGTGTCAGCTTTATTTGCCTCAATATTTCGATTTTCATTATCTAAATCAATATAGGCTAATTATTGAAAAAGAACACTTTGATATTTTGCAAAAGTTCATTCTACAAATCATGTACTTTGAAAACTAGTTGTTGTTAATGAGTTATGTACGTTTTACAAA
Organism: Amphiura filiformis; assembly: GCF_039555335.1. Lineage (NCBI taxonomy): Eukaryota > Metazoa > Echinodermata > Ophiuroidea > Amphilepidida > Amphiuridae > Amphiura > Amphiura filiformis. The sequence goes on along the minus strand of NW_027305486.1, from coordinate 213,351 downwards.
AGTGTTGTTGTGTCAGGCCTCTTTACAACATAACTCAAGAACCAACAGGACCTACAAAAGTATATATCTGTGATATTTGAATTCTTCTACACGCTCGCTATGAAATGATCAATGCAATTTTTGCCAAAGCTTACTACCATTCGCAAAATGCTCACGGTGAACTATACCAAATAGCAACAGTTTAAAATAGTTGTTAACCTTAACATGTTTAATAGCACTAGTTCAGTAGTATATTTCCTGCATTTTACAGATAGTTACACCAAACCAAAAGGTACAAGGCCTATTATTTATCATAGTGTTGAAATTATTGGTTATCATTAGGAACGCACAAATCAGCCAAAGTCATGATAGTGTAAAATGTAGCAACATCAACATTGACTTTGATGATAGGCGGCGGAGGAAGGGGAATGGGGTGTCCCGGCCTCGAAAATTTTCCATGGGGTCGTCCTCCATCCCCCTATAAATCCTAACAGAATAAAAAATAATAACCGTAAAGATTCGCCTAAGTAAGTGCATTTTAGGCGTAACCTAGTGCCCTCCCGTAAAATTCTCATAGCAAATTATGGCATGGAACCTTAATTCTTGTTGTGATTTCAGAGGAGGGAGGGAGTTCTCTATATTTTGCACATGAAAATGAAATTTACCCCCAAAGCAAAGAAGCCCAATTTACCCCCAAAGCAAAAAAAGCCCAAGTGCGCCATTAGGCGAATCTTTCAAGCTCAATACCGCGTTTTTGCCGTAGGATAAGATTGGAAAATTATGCGTGCTTCGCGCGCTGGCCTAGTATCAATCAGCAAAAAAATTCCCGGCAAAATTCACGTGTCCCAGTAAGCTCCAGTAACATCATAACAAAATACTCTCGCCCCTCCCCCCCCCCTTAAATTTGAATGCTGCTGTCACAGTGCAGGGGAATGTTTTCCAAATAATATGAAGAAAAGGCTTCTTTTTAATTGGAGAAACCTTCCGAATTCCGTCGCTTTCATGAGCATCTCAATTCACGTTCTATCGTTGTTATGGTTACCAAATTATAGACAGTATGGCTTCTGAATGTTTGTAATCAGAAATTTGCATGCCATATATTAGGCTCAAGTCCGAGGCGAAAAGTTAACAAAGAAACGAAACCTGTCAAACGTTCCATGTTTTTTTTTTAGTTTAATGTATTATAGTTTTGTTCTGAATATTCACGAACTGTTACTAGATCATGAGATGTATTAACAATGTTAACCCAGCAAACACAAAACGTTTTCGACATCATTCGCAAAAGGTTATAAAATGTTGTCAGAAAACGTTTAAATGTCGGGTTATATAAAGGGTATATTAAGGGTATAAAACGTTTTCATAACATTGAAAAACATTTTTTGATAATCTTATACTGCCCAGCAAACACAAAATGTTTTGCAGAAAACGTTTAAATGTCGGGTTATATAAAGGGTATAAAAACGTTTGAATAACATTCCAAAAACATTTTTGAAAACCTGATACAAAACATTCTAAACAGAATGTTATTTTTGGGTTGAAAAATGTTTGCCCAAAATATTTGCAATAACGTTTTAAATACGTTTTTATGACCTTTATATAACCCGACATTTAAATGTTATTAAAACGTTTTGAAGAAAATATTTCTGTGTTTGCTGGGGGAAAATATTTTAACATGTATGTTATTTAAGTGTTGACAAAATATTTGGCAAACAATTTTTGCAAAAATAGTTTACAATAACATTTTTGAAAACATTTTAGAAATATTGTTGTAGTGTGTTTTCATACAAAACGTTTTTATGACCTTTGTATAACCCGACATTTTAATGTTATTAAAATGTTTTTACCTAAACCAAAAGCCAAAATATAACTTATTTAAAACGTTTTAAAAACGTTTTTGTGTTTGCTGGGAAATGTATGATATGTAATGGGCTATTCCAGAAAACATGAAAATAAACACACATCCTATATAGAGGAGTTCAGATTTCCGGACTTTTTATCCATGTCGTGATTGTTGGAAATCCAAAGTATCCAAAGGCGAAAAAAAAATCCAGCAGAAAAATAGTTCAAAATCAGAAATCCTAAATTTGAGAGCTCGTTTTGGACATTTATGTGATTTTTTTAGTCATTTAATTCCATTTCCAAGCTTTTTCAAGTAACATTGGCAACTGAAATATTCTATAGTCGTTTTCAGAAAGCAAACATGGAAATCCAAACATTTCTTTTATTGAAAATTTTCCTCCCCGAACGAAATTACAACACTGGCCTATATGGAGCAGTGTGATACACACATAGTCATGCATAACTAGCTCGCAAATGCAAAATCGGAATTAACTGAAATTTTGGGAATAGGCTTTTTTCGTTGATATTTACTGAAAAATGTCATAAAAAGATGATCACGAAATACTACTTTAAGGTTAGTAACTATTTTAATCTGTTCCGATTTGTTAGTTCACAGCATCTTGCGAATAGCAGTGAGCTTTGGCACAAATTGTATTGATCATTTCATAGCGAGTGTGTAGAAGAATTCAAATATCACAGATATACTTTTGTAGGTCCTGTGGTTCTTGAGGTATGTTGTAAAGAGGGCTGAAACAACAACACTTTTTTAAAACTTACATAGACCTACCTCATTAAAAACAATAAATCAAGCAAGTTTTCAAAGTATATGATTTGTAGAACTTTTGCAAAACATCAAAGTGTTATTTTTCAATAATATATTGATTTAGATGATGAAAATCGATTTTTATTTTTTTTGGCTGCTTCGACCAACAATATACCTCCTCTGGACCTCTACCCTTAATTTTAATTATGGCTTCAAGATGAGATGGCACACAGCGCCACAGACTTTGATTTGTGATCACAAAAAAGCTTCTTTCTTACTGGATCTAGAATGAGTGTTTCGACAGTATTTTTGTGGGACATGAGAGCACATCAGACATATCGAATTGCATTCTGAATACGAAGAATGTCTTTCTGATATCAAATAATTTTCATTTTTGAAATTCACGATATAATACAAATTTTATGACAAATTATTAAAAGTTGATATTTTTCACATTTTTGATATATAACAGTCCTCGAAGCAAATTTTATAAATCTAATGATATATTCTTAAAGTGTATGTAGCTTGGAGGAAAAGCCGACGATCAATTGAAATTCTTGTCCTTTCATATTGAAGATTTTCCCCCCAAAAGACCTAACTTTTTTTTGGTGTTTTGGGGAAAAATCCATATCTTCAATACGAAAGGTCAACATTTTCAATTGATCGTCGGTTTTTCATCCCACCTACATATACTTTAAGTGTAAATCATCAGATTAATAAAGTTTACTTCGAGTACTGTTAAATATCAAAAATATCAATTTTTAATCATTTGCCATAAAATGTGTATTACATTGCGAATTTCAAAAAATCAAAATTATTGATATCAGAAGGACATTCTTCGTATTCAGAATGCAATTCGATATGTCTCACATGGCCCACAATAAATACTTTCCAAACGTTCATACCCCCATCCCTTAATATACCTGATCGAATTTGACCAATCAGAATTCAGAAACCTTACAACTTACATTATTTCATCGTACCGTGGGTGGTGAATCTTCTTGTGTTTTAGTTTTGACAAAAGAAGTATTATTATTGCTGCTGTTGTAACGTCTGAGCTATATAATAAAAAATACCTACTATTACATGAAAACCAGGATGTTTTCCAACCCTATCTTCTAAAAGGTAAGTTCTGTTTTAAACTCATGTATGATTAAATTCTGTATTTGCTCATTTTGTGTTCAATGAAATATGATGGTTTAAAACTCATGATTTTATATCCCTATCATTTCAACCGAATTCAGGTATTTGCTCATTTATGTTCATAAAAATCTGTTTATCTTTCTTGTTTCTTTCTTCTTAAAGTCGCTTTTTATTCAAAGGGATGATTTATCCGGGGGGTTCTACGAATTTTTTTGTATACGGGATGTGCCACGTAGAATTTTGGATGCTGACTTTTTCTATATACACTTTTTGCGGTTTTTGCTACCCATCAGCATACCAATTTTTCACAAAAAAACACCCCAAAAGTACCCAAATTTGCCATAATTAGGCATTTTTAGGTCTTTTCAATACGAAAGGTCAAAATTTTCAAATGATCGTTGGCTTTTCCTCCTATTCAGTATCGAAGTTACGTAATGTTACTATGTCAACGGGATCACGCGCTTGAGTTATGAACCACGATCGAAACAATCACCACACAAAGTATATGGCACTTGAAGGCATATCAAAATAGCGTGATCCGGTAACCAAGAGAATTACGTAACCACTTCGATGCTGAATAGCTATATACATATCATTAGATTTTTAAAACAAACTTACTGTGTGCATGGACTGTTAAATATCAAAAATATAAATTTGTAATAATTTGCCATAAAATTAGTATTATATCTCGAATTTCAAAAAATCAAATAATGGGGTATAAATGATATCACGAGGACATTCCTCGTATTCAGAATGCAATTCGATGTCTAATGCTCTTATGTCCCACAAAAAATAATGTGCAAACGTTGTTATCCGATCCCTTAACCCTTGAACTATACTGAGCCAAATTTTATAACACGGACTACAAAGGGGGTTGCCACCCCACCCCTATTTTCAATTATAAACGCCATATACCGTTATATTTGGTACCAATGTATAGCTATCATGGGTCTCTTCTATTCGTTTATATCAAAATAAGTACAAACATTCCCCACATAATGTCACTATGACGTTTTAATGTGAGGGTGCCCATGCAAATTTGTGATGTATACAAAATTGATTTTCTGTTAGAAATTCTACAAAAATGCGATTTTCACCGAATTTTCTCCTAAATATAAAAGCAAATGACTATGTCTAATTAATCTAATAAGTAAAAAGACAGTAGCTTTTGGAATAATTTTACAAGAGCGAAGTGAAAATCATTGATTTTGTAGAAACCAATGGTGGGCCTCACTCCCCACCCACCCCCTCCCACCCCTCTATGGTCATCTTTGACGGCCGGTCCTATACCCCTACCTAAGGGTCTGGATTTAAACAAATCTACGATTAGCTTAGGTCGTTTGGGCGTAAACGCGTGCGTTTTTCTATGACGGATAAAAATCTTTAGGCCCCCCCCCCCTTCGTAGTTCAAGGGTTAACTGAAGGAAACTGTGTTACTTTTAGCAATAATCCATTCACATTCATCCTAATTTATATGATCCCATACGCCGCAAGCACACAAAACGTTTTCGTAATCAGGCCGCTCCGACTGCCTGATCAGGAAGTACTGCCGAATCAGGCAACACGGGCTTTGGTAACCCTTCCGAATTTGACAGACTAAGGACTAAATTGTTCATGGTGATTTTATAAAAGATCGGTGGAAATTTTACTTTGACACACATGAGCTACATGTAAGTTGACAATTTTTCACCGGGCGAAAAAAAAATTCCACCGGGAGGAAAGTAATTTGAATAACAATTAAAAAAATTTCTAACGGTTTTTTAAAAATTTGATTTAAATATGCAAATAACATTTTGTCAATATTATAAAAATGTGTAGGTATAGTGAGGCGTTGTTTTGTTTGTTGTTTGTTTGTGTTTTGTTTTTTGATATAAAATATTTAAATTAAAAAAAAACGATTTGAAAGCATTCTTGTGTTTGCTAAGGTATTTTCATTTTCAATCAGGTATATTGATATTTGAAGGCAAAAATAAAATAAAAATGCCGAACTCCAAGAAGATCCAGTTGCCGATCTCCAAGAAATCCAAGCATGTCCATGTCAATGATGGTCGCAGTCCGGAACCGACACCAGACGGTTGCGAGATACAACCAAGCAAAACGGTCAGTGAGTCAAGTTATGGATCAATGAGCCAGGTAAGTAACTTTTATCTTCTTCAGAGGACCGATTCCTACTCTACGTATATTCGACGTCAATTATTCAATAAATAAAAATTCCCTTTAAAAGGGAAGGCCAGCGTCAATGCAGAAGAGGTCTTGTAAATAGTTTGGGTCACCGTGAAAGGCATTTTTAGGATCACGCTTACATCCATGTTACATGACAGTTCACCAAACCATCAATGGTGAGAACATGCACACTGAAACAGCAAAACACTTTAACTCCTATAACTCATGTCAACTCTTTAATTCATTACTCCAAATTGTTCTGTATTTTTGTCTTTACTGCTTTTTTACCCATGCTTATTATAAAAATCAAGAAATACACTGCAGTTGTTAGTTAATTCGCTATGTTAACTCAACTTACATGCACATTTTATTTTAAAATAATTTTATATTATTTCGCAATGTATAGTTTACTATAAAGTAGATATTGGCAAGCACATGATAAAGGACTGATCATTCACTACAATCTTCACTTTTAAACTGTATTTTTTGAATGTGTTGATTGTTAGTCCGAAACTCCTGCAAAGCTATGGACATGGCATCTTACCTACATTCTGTAGTCTGCATTGTGTGTTTTCTCAGTCTTCAATCATTTTGTTGAATGTAATTTTATGAATCAAATAAAAAAGATAGAAATTGGCCTCACTTTAGTTATGTGTCATTTTACAGTATTTATCATTTATAAAGTAAGACAATAATTTATTTATTTTCTATAAGTGCATGTCAAAATATGGGATATATTGTTCAATATTATAGCTAGCCCTAAAAACTTTATTTTCAATCGGATTTTTCCCGTTGAAAAGACAAAACTGATGTTAAAGATAGCAATAATATCATCAATAACATATTGAGTCAATTTTATCCATAAAACGATACAGGATAGGATAGATAATTACTTTGACTTCAATGTGGTCCATATAATGAAGATTTTGATTCCACAACATTATTAGATCTGTTATCAACATATCAATTATGCACTCACAGGCAACCAAACATCATGCTATGCTCAGTAGTCCACTGATAATAGTGATATGACCTCGTGATCATTCCCCGCTTTGACCATGTCATTTTTTTTGATATGCTGATTGCTGAACAAGTTTATGTTTATATGTGTAGGCCTAACCTATGATAACTTTTTAAGTCATAATTAATTCAAACATAACTTTGGCAATACTCAATCGTTTTCGTTCGTTGAAACGGCAAAATATACTTTCTTTTCCTTGCAAATCGAATTAGCAGACATCAAAAACATTTCCACCACGAGAAGTAAAAAAAATAATTCATACCAATAGAAGAAGGCTATAATCTTAGCTAATCTTTAGTGTACACAAACCCCATCTCAGAATTAGGTACCAGCGCCCTATGCGCTGGCGAAAAGCGCAGTAAGTTATTTATAGTGCGCTACGCACAGGCCAACGTGTAGACGTTGATCCACAAGCCTCAGCACACTATACAGGTTGTCGCTGCCACTACGGCCCACATCATTCCATAAACCATTTAACAACAACTCAGGGACTTTGCATGCAGCTTCAAGAGCGCACACCCTAGACATTTCACAAATGACCTTCGCAACCAGGATCAGCTCCCTGAGTTTCGTACGGGTAACAACGAGACAATTAGCAGCAAGTTACTTGTCCAGGGGAATTTCAAGCTAACTCAATTTTTCACAAGAGCGTACTATAGGCACCGCCAGTGCTCGAACCCGAAACCTCTCGCACCAAAGTATAGTGTTTCTTACTCGAGCAGTTTTCTAATCTGATCTGAATGTCGCGAGAAAATACAATAACCCTACAAAATAAAATAAAATGTCGGTGATTTAACGTGCGCTAAAACCTAAGTACCAGCACACTTCAACAATTATTCCGCTGCCATTATGATATATCAGAATCATGTCCGCTCCCACAAGTCCGCAACTGATGCGCATGTACTCTCCGCCGACTTAACTTAGATTGTGATTACCCCAAGCAGCTGCCCATTTTACACCTGGGTGCAGTGAAGCAATTGGGAATTAAGCCGTCTTGCCCAAGGACGCAACATACTTGCCGTGGTGGGGCTCGAACCCGAAACCTTTTCAATTATGAAGCTGGCGCCCAAACCATTAGACCACCGTGCTTCCCAAAAAATAAAGTGTACTTCATTGTCTTCACCAACAGGTGAATGAAACCATCCGCGAGACCATCCAAGACACCAACCAAAGCTTTTGTAATTCCACACCCCTCACTCCGACTGGTAAGAAGAAGCAGATGATTAAGATGTTAACCCTGACACTGATGCCTATTGTTGTACTGACAGCACTGGCTATATCTGATCTTATAGCTACCCTGAAGAAAAGTATTGATGCTACAGAAATAAGACGAAATGTCCAGTTTAGTCGGCAGGTAAGGAGTTTTACTGTGTCCGAAGTAGTCAATTTGGCTATTTTAAGTAGACAAGGTAGAACTAGAACAAAGAACAAGTATCTTAAGTCATTTTCTGAACTAGATCCTTAATGGGTTCAAAACCAGAAAGCCGTAACTCACTGACCAGCTCCCACAAAATGAGCATAAAGTTGGCTACTTGCTTTGGTCTTCAAAAATCACAATGTCTTTTGTTTTCTACTGAATTTTGTCCTGGCGACTTTATGCTCATTTTGTGATTGTGAGTTGAGGCTTTCTGGCTCTCAACCCTCGTTATTTTCAGAGAGTGGACCATGCGCACCACAGTGATGCGCACATTCCAAATTGTCACACAAAAAGAGTAAATCACTTCCAATAACTTTACCGAGATTTCTATATAATGCCATTGTTTGCTTTCAAAATACTTTTAGGTGGGCAACTTAGTTCACAGTCTGCAGATGGAGCGTGACATGACGGCGCTGTACATCAGCTCTCTCTTACACGAGAGGGGTAACACGGGACCAGAGCGTAAAATATTTCTGATCAATACATACCCCCTCACCGACGAAGTGTTGGAAAGTTTAGACGATTGGCCAGTAAAAGGAACGATGGCGTACTTGGAATTCCAGAACAAAGAGGCATTTATGTCATACCTATTCGAGTATCGATTGACATTGGATATTCACAACACGACAATCTATGAGGTAAGAAATGCAGGACCAGTATTACTATTGTCAAACATTTTTGCACGCGTTTCAAAATAACCCAATATCTATCTTATCTTACGACTAAAACGAAAAGACCAATAATTGAGTGGATCTTTGAAACGGTACATCAGGAAACAATGCCTCGGTGCAAGAGGTCCCCGGTTCAATTCCCGGTGGAGGAAAATATCAAAAGTGTATTATCCGCTCTCTCCATTACTGCATTTGACTTATGGGGCAGGTACCGTGAATGACAAAGATCTCACTGCCAGTTCCGATCAGGGAAACACCTGCTGACACATTACTTTTTAAATATTATCAACAGGTCATCTACTTTTACACGGACGCTATTCAGCTGTTCATCGATTGGTTGTATGAGAGTGTGGGAAAATCAGGTGGACAGGGTATTTGGGAGACTCTAGTAGCCTATCAACTCCTCATTGTCGGTATGGAACAAACTGGCATAGAACGCACGCTGGGGGCAGTGTTTTATACCCAAGGTGGATTCCACAAAGCACGTGATTATCGATGGTACATGGAGAAAATGCAAGTTGGGCAAAGTAATATATGGGCGGCACAGAAGTATTCCATTATTGTGGAACAGATGTTACAGGCTCGGACATTAAATCAATCGGATGATTACTTGGTAAGTTTCAAACAACGGTATCTTGCCGAACAACGGTATCTTGCCGAAAAACGGTATTTTGCCGGACAACGGTATCTTACCTTTTCGAACAACGATATCTTGCATTTGTTAAAGCAGTTAGATATGATAGAGCTTAAAATCAGTAAATTACGGTACAACGCTTATGCGATAAAGCACGACCGTCAGTGTTTTGTAGCGATTAGATATCATTGCAGAGAAACCATATCGAGTACAAAAACAGTATAAAACACTGTGAGTTTTTTTTGTTGTAACAACTAAGCATTCCATTAACGGTCATCCTTATAAACAGTATGCTTCGACTATATTTATAAATACGTATTTATGAATACGCACGTGACCCATGGGCAAGACATACCAAGATCAGCAAGCGTGACCAAATCCTCATGTCATTGAAAAGGATAGGAACTCTTTAGATACATTATCATCAAATCTAAGTTTTAATTCCGAATTTGTAGTATGTTATCAAAAACAACATTTTGAAAATATTTGGCGACGGAAAAAGTATTTATCGACGGAAACGTTTACAATATGATCACAAAGTTGAACAAAATAGACAATTTTGCTGCACAATCTCGCGTTGATTACCGCCTTTGCATTCACATGTACAGGAAGACCACCTGCTATGTAGAAGGTCACTTCGAGACTTACTGTCTACACTCTACAGGCTGTTATGGCAGCACGGAGGTGGTCACATTCGTATTTATAAATACGCATGAGATTGTATGCGTTTCTCAGTGAATCACGTTGGCTCAAATAATGGTGGCCTGAATCTTATACGTAGTTTAATAATTACAGCATTAAGATAAAGAAGCCACTATACATCCCCAATTTGAGCCCGTGACTTTCATTTAACCGATCCAATGCACTTGTTTCATTATATTCCAGAGTATTATCGCAGGAATGCGTTCAGAGATATCTTACAACAATGTCTCACGTCCTCAATCCTGGGATGATGGTACCTTGTGGTTTAACAACATGACCATATATATCGATACCCTACGAGATATACAACGGAAGATGGCCGTGGATATCCTGTACAAACTTAACCAAGCGGTGACTACTGATAATGCCGATTTAGCCGTTAGTATTGGTATCATGGTAATCGTAGTGTTTATGTGCGTCATTATTATCAAAGCTGTTGAATCTTTGACGGCGAATATGCAGGTGAGTAGGCAAGCTGAATTAATAATCCATCGCTGAGCAACGAATGATTGGTATTTGACCAATGAGGTATCGCGATTTTATCAACGCAACAATACTCGCACTACCTTATTGGTTACAAACTAATCGCTCGTAGGTCAGCGATGGAGTATAAATTCGGCTTTATATATAGTTGAAAGACATAAAGCGTAGTACTTTTTAAAGGTCCGGAACATGTCAAGATCAAAATAAGCATATTTGACAAGTTCAAACTTCTTAAACTTCAGACACTATATATAGTTATGAGTCCATGAACCACAGCCTAATTATCCAGAGTGTTCATCATTACAAGTTCCGTCGTTTTACCACGGATTCGAAGAACACTCGTTTCTTTGTACGAATATACCGCGTCTATACCTCTAGCAATCCTTCATGACCATCTCCCTACAATGCCCATGTTTGTTTTTGTTTGTTTGTTTGTTTGTTTGTTTGTTTGTTTAAACAGTCGCTCTGTGTGGAGACACACTTGATTCCTGATTGGATATGCGGATGACACGACTTTGTACAAGCCAATCAACAACCATCAGGACTTTGGTTTTCTTGCAATCTACTTCAAGCCCATCCTAAGAAAACCAAAGCCATGATTATCTCCACCAAAATCAACCCCTACCCGGACCTTCTTTTACAACTTAACAACCAACCTATTGATAGAGTGACAGACATCACCTTCCTTGGCATTCACATTTCTAGTAAATTAAACTGGAACATTCACATTGATGTCCTTTGTAAGAAGGCTCGTCGGATGATTGGCATGATACATAGGAACTTCCACCTTGCTCCTCAACACCTTCGTCGCACCTTGTACACTTCTCTGGTCCGCCCAGCTCTTGAGTACAGCAGCTCAACCTGGCACCCACTCACCAAAACCAAAACCAACCGCCTGGAATCTGTTCAGAGGTTTGCCTGCCGGGTCATATTACAATCTTGGGACCTGGATCATGACAGCCTCCTTTCCCAAACTAACCTCCCCTCTCTTGAGGCCCGTCGCGACTCCTTTACGGTGCGCCATGTGTTCAAAGTACTTGCCGGCATTTCATCTGCTCCTAATGTATTCACACCTCATTCACGTTCCAACTCAAGATGTAACCATTCCCGAGCTCTCTACCATGATGCAGTCATGTCTACAGTAGAATTCACCACGACCTTTGCAGGACTTAAACCCCATTAAAAGCTATTACACCAAGATAACACTCATTGAAAACAGCTCAACTGATTAAATCATATCTTCTCTGGTTAAATCCACACAACATATGTTTCTGCTTTACATGTACAATGGAGCAATGAGCTGGTATTATAGTTTCAGTTGGGTGAACGATTATAAAGCGAACGCTAGAGAACAATTCTGCGTGGGCTTTTGTTTACGAAATGAGACAATACTCTGCTTATTGTTAACCAGCGTTCTTGAAAATGAGAAGCATGGTGGTTTGCAGACTTAACACGGTTTGGAAATAATTTCTTCATATTTTTGGTGTTATCTGTCGTTTACATATCCTTCCTAAAACACCAAAGTACGAATATTTCCAAACACCTAAATTAGCTAAAAATTTAGGACATGTTACAAAACTATATTTTCTAGAATTTCAGAAGAGTACTTTTAATATTGGCCGGTCATTTTTCACACAGCGACGTTAACTAGGCAATGTACTATTACCTATAACATACACTAAAACACCAAAGTACGAACATTTCCAAACATCTAAATTAGCTAAAAATTTAGGACATGTTACAAAACTATATTTTCTAGAATTTTAGAAGAGTACTTTTAATATTGGCCGGTTATTTTTCACACAGCGACGTTAACTAGACAATTACCCATACTTCTAACATACGCTATTTGTAGAGGTTACGCGTCAATGGTAAGAGCACTGTGTATTGTGTATAGGAAAACGGACAGTAACTGCAGTATGCCCACCTTTCAGCCGCCTCACACTTTGTCAAAGAAGTTTCTTCCACCTTGGTCCTATGTTTTGGAATGTTGTCCCACCTTGTCCGCTTTCAAGGCTGCAGTTAAAGCCCTCCAATAGTTGTCTTGTTTATCTTGTTTTTCAGTTTATTTTTGTTCGCTTTGTATGTAGGGCTTCCCTTTAATTTAGTGCTCTTTGAGCACTATTGGGTATTGCCTGTGCATTTTGCCAAATGTAATAAATAAATGGACCAGGCTCAAACAAAATGCTCAACCCAACCTAAGTTGTCTTCATATATCTTATCTCTTTGTTATAGGATTACGCTTTGACATTAGCAGACCAGACCAAAGCCTTAAACAGAGAACGAAAGCGAACCGACACCCTTCTGTATCAGATGTTGCCGAAATCGGTCGCCGAAAATCTCAAGGCTAACAAAAACGTCCTAGCCGAGCAGTATGAAGAGGCTACCATTCTTTTTTCGGATATTGTCGGGTTTACTCGGATCTGCTCGGAAAGTACACCGCTACAGGTGGTAGAGATGTTGAACAATGTGTATACCAACTTTGACGGAAGAATCGATACGTATAATGTGTACAAGGTAGAGACGATTGGCGATGCTTATATGGTGGTTTCAGGTAAGATTTTGTTTTTATGACATAGCTAGACATAAAACGCATGAAACTGACATCTTGTAGAGAATGCTGACAGATTTGCTCCCAAATAGTTGTAACCTCCTCGCTGAGGCTCGCCCGAGTTATGATTATTGAGGAGGTAGATTAAAATATCGGGAATGCTGGCAAAATCTTTGATTATTTGCGGTCACACAAACCATTGCAGGCACGCTAAAGCCACCTAAATATAATGCAAAAGTAGAATTCTGGTATGAAATTCGAAATTAATTGGATAATGAAGATTGTTTGCTTTTTCGTTTTTTCCCATCTTTGCTCGTTCCACTGATATATCCATGCGGTTAGTTTTTCTAGATGTCCATTGATTTGGTCTTATGTGATTTGTGCTATGACTCTTTTTATTGCATTTTACCCTTGGCCAAATCAATATTTAACACCACAAATAAGCCAAATCGGCATTGGAAGTTTGCAATGCATTGTAGGACAGTTTTTGCAGTTTTGGGACACTTTGTCCTTTGACTTTTCAGAAAATTCAGAAATATTGGGTTTTTGTACGTACAAAACATAATCTAAAATGTTTTACAATAGTTAAAACAAATGTAAAAAATATTAGTATTTTATAAATTAATTATTTGGTATTTTTAATGATCAACATTATGACAATAATAAGAAAATTAATAATAATTACGTCAATTTTCCCGATATGTCAGAGGTCAAAGTGTCCCAAAACTGCTCTCAAAAACCGGAAGTTAGAATGGCGATTGTGCTTATAGTCTAGATTTTGTCATATTTTTTATTGATTTCAACTGCATTGTTTATACGGAAAAAAAGCTCAATTGTCATGACTTATACAAAAGGTGACGACTTGGCGCACATTATCCCGAGAAAAGTCAGACACATAAGTTTTTTGCTGTCGAGAACTTGATTATATGAACACAAATTACAACATGGTTTAGCTGAATTTAACAAACAATGATCCACAAACTTTTTGCCATCAGGTTTACCGCAACGCAATGGAAACAAGCACGCCAGTGAGACAGCTTTGATGGCCATGGATTTGCTCAATTGCATCGAAGGCCTTGTCATACCCCACAAACCTGGCACTAAGATGACTCTACGTATTGGAATGCACACAGGTATGTGTATCAGTACCAGTCCACAACCAATGTATCGTCCACATAACGAGGGCGCAATCCAAATAATAGCCGAAGTAGTATCCCCGGTATTAGTTCTTGATTCAAAACACTCATTAGTCCTAGTGAATTTACATCATAGTCTCTCGCTTTCCACAGTGTACAAATCGTGTGCCAATTGCAACGTAAAACGCCGTTTTTGATTGGCTAATGGCACCTGTCTGAAACAGTAAGGTCCGGGAACTGTTCTTATCTACGTCTGAGTTCGACTCCACATGACTATGCTCACGACTCGTATATATTTAACAGCTGATTAATGGTCATTAACCTATTGTAAGCCTTTTTACAATTTGTGCTTTGACGGAAAGATTTTAGCCAATCAAAAATGGCTCGGGTGCATTGGCAGATTGTTTGTGTGGAGTTGGTGGAATCAAACTGACGACGGAGGAGACTATCATAGCTTTCGTTCTAATGCAAAGGTTGATCTTTGAAAATTAATTCCAAATACCGTCTTACCATATATGACATCGTCAGTATAGCCAGAAGCAGATCTCAGACCGCGGAATTTGGTTGTGTGAATGGTCATGGTATGTATTTAAACAAATTAACTAAATCGAGTTACAATACTCACATTTAAAAATAGAACAGCTCGGCAATATTATATTTTAATATCAATTGTATAACAATTACTTTTTTATATTTCATGCTGAACTTTTTGTTTTCAAACAGGACCTGTAGTGGCCGGTATTGTAGGATCAAAGATGCCTCGATATTGTCTCTTTGGGAAAACGGTTAATATTGCGTCCAAAATGGAGTCCAATGGATTACGTAAGAACAGACGATTATATAATAGTTGTCAAAATAATCAAATGTGTTGTTGTTTGTTGTTGGTCATGTCGTCAGAATAATAAAATTGGGCCTAAAATTGCATAGGCCTAAACCAGAAGAGGGTGTAACGCAAAATTTCAAAAACTGAGAAAATGAACAACAACAGAAGAACCGATTTATAATGAATCTCCTACGCGGTTGTATTTATTTACAAAAATATTTTATATTCGACGAGGATGGGATTCGAACCCACGCGTGCAGAGCACAATGGATTAGCAGTCCATCGCCTTAACCACTCGGCCACCCCGTCGTTGATATGTGATGTATTATTGTAGATTGCGAACTAATGATGACGATGATGATGATGATGATGATGATGATAATGACGACGACGATGATGATGATGATGATGATGATGATGATAATGACGATGATGATGACGACGATGACGATAACGACGACAACGATGATGATGATCAATGACGATGATCATAATGAGATTGAAGGTCGTTTGCGTTCTCAAATACACTACGCAAAAAAAGTTTCTTTATGGTTAGGAAATTTACCCACTATTAAAATCTAGCGACTAATTTTGTACGTTTGCTAAATAATCGCATGCGGATGATTGTCCTGCGCATTTTGACACCTCAATCACTACTCTACGTCACTCCTGAGAAAAGATATGAATGTTTAAGTAACACTAGGTCGAAAAATGAAAATTGCAAAAAGGCCTATTCAAGTTTTCAGCATAAAAGAACACACAAAAAAAAACATGCAGATAACATTTTTTGTTTAATTGCTGAGCACATTTCAGGCATCATACTGCCGCTTCCAACTTCACTTGAGATTAATCTCTTTCTTTACCAGTCTTTCAATACTTTGTGTGTCCACCGTTGGCTTCCCTTCCAGCAGCCACGCGGCGTCTCATGCTCCTAATGAGGCGTCGAATGTTACCTTGCTCAACCCCGTTCCACTCGTTGATAACGATGCGACACAATCCCACCAGAGTTGTATCTGCCTTTATCTTCTTGTTGACGCGTCTCTTGTGCTGATCCCAAGGTTCACCAAGGGGTTAAGATCAGGGCTTCTGGAGGGCCACTCAAGTGTCTCAATTCCTTCTGCTTCCAGGAATGCAGCTGTAATCATGACCTGTTTTGAATCCCTTTTCCAAATCCATCTCTCAAAACGTAAATGTCTTAGTACCCACTCACCTTTGTCTTTGATCATTCATCTGCACAATAAGCAAAGGATTATCCAACATGCATCAATTAAAATGCTTTAAATTAAAATTGAAAAGGCGGGAATAATGAAACGGTCTTCGATCAGTGAATCAGCTCTAAAACCATTGAATAGGCTTCTTTGCAATTTTCATTTTCGACCTCGTGTTACTTAAACATTCATATCTTTTCGCAGGAGTGTCGTAGGGTAGTGATTGAGGTGTCAAAATGCGCAGGACAATCTCCCGCATGCGATTATTTAGCAAACGTACAACATTGGTCGCTAGATCTTAAAAGTGGGTAAATTTGCTAACCATAAATAAACTTTTTTTGCGTAGTTTATGAAAGCATGCAAACCATAAAAGATGTAGTAAATAAAACCATTGCATCTCTAAGAATACTAGACTATGCCATAGTCTATTTTTGATAAATAAAAGCATGTTATTAATGTTAATCATGATGAAAGCATTCAGTTGAACTCGAAATTATACTGATATTTATTACATCAAACTATATACTAGTATAAAATTGTTTTGAAAAAGTTTATATAATTATATTAGTGACAGTAAAAGTAAAGTGTACGTAGGCTTATATTATTGAATGCAACATATCATAATGTCATGATTGTATTGGCACTTCACTGAACAATTCTGATTTTAAAATCTGCTAGTTTATTAATCGCGAAATTCCAGGTTAAATATAGACTATGGACTTTCAATTTAAACGGGATTTTGAGCGGGCAAAGTCCCTAACACTCACACTGTCAATCATACTTGTTTATCAATCAAATTTAACCGCAAGCAAATACAATACGCGCTCATGCACTTATTGACGCGTTCATGCAATTACACAACACAATGGCGGCATACTTGTGTACCATGTAGTTGATAATGGATTTAAACCATAACGAGATCTGGGCGACCAATCACAAACAGATCCATTTAAAGATGCATTACATCATGGCCAATTTTAGTAGGCCAGATTTCCGACAATCTCATCCATAGAAGCTCATAGACAGCCGTGTTAAGCATCTCTGACCGCAATCCAATGTCAGTAGTCCACTTGGGAAGCTAACAAACAGAGGGTGTAGGGTGACTGAAAAGATCAGATGTGAAAATCTATCAATTGTGCATACATTAATTAAATCAGAGTTTTAAGCTTAAATACAATATCCAGAGTATGTGCAGAATGGGCAAGTGGACTACGGGGTAGTCTATAAGAATACAAACGATGAACTTCAATTGAAAACGAATAGTTTTGAATGAATAACCAGTAACGATTAGCAGTGATTAGTGAAAAGATCAAGCAAAAATATGTAAAAACTAAATATTTCTCCGATTCTCCTGTGACATTTTATGGATTAGCAGTCCATCGCCTTAACCACTCGGCCACCTCGTCGTTGATATGTGCTAACCATTAAATAACGATGACGATGAAAATCTGCAAAAAGTGCTGATTCCAAACCATGTTTAGCGTTTTAGTCGTTGTAAGCGCCTTATTTGCAAATGTGTTAAAATTTGAAATATTCTAAATTTAATTCTAATTAGCGTATTATATCACCTTATGCGCTATTAGGGCTAATATCACATGTTAGCGTCAGGTGTGACGATGATGATGATGATGATGATGATGATGATGATGATGATGATGATGATGATGATGATGATGATGACGATGATGATGATGATGATGATGATGATGATGATGATGATGATGATGATGATGATGATGATGATTATGGGGATGCATGGCGATGGTGATAATATTAATTAAATAATGATGAAAACTATGATTTTGTTTACAGCTAACCGCATTCAGGTAAGCGAGGACTGTCAGCGAGTGCTGAGAAATATTGGAGGATTTACCCTGGTGCGACGAGGAGAGCTACTTCTTAAGGTATGTCGTTTTAACCATTATTTTAATTGGTGGCTAAATTGATTGATTGATTGATTGATTGATTGATTGAGTATAGTGGGACCCACTCACACTAATAAGGTTCAATGTGAACGCTCACAATTAAGTCGGGTAAAACTAAAACTTGATTGTGAGTGTAAATGTTTGCTTTTATGTTGATGTATGAGGTGCATAGAACAGGTGACAAGTGGGCACTCTTGAGTATACCAAATTATCCTAGGTCAAAGTTTACACGGGGGATCAAACTCTAATTGGTCCCGATTTGGTTTAAACCTGTAATCCCACCGCTGCCACCATTGTAAAACGTGGTGAGTCGGTAGGCTACTGGTGAAATCAGACTAACTGGAAACGTTTATTTGGTGATATAATATTTATTAATCTTCATGCTGGTGCCGTACAAAAATAGAAATATAACATACAACTCCGGAGAAAGTAAAAATGATTGTGCCCCGGGGATTGTGCTATAACCCTATGTTGTGTTTGGCAAGTGAGAGAGCGAGTTCTCTCAGCTTTTATTGAAAGCCCCGAGCATCAGCCCAAGAATATCATGAAAAAGGGTCTGGACCCCCCCCCATCAACATTCTGCACTGTTACAAACCTATTTCAAATATTCCTGAGGTCAAAAGGATTCAGAATATATAGAGAGTTTGGCCTATAGACGAATCCAAATTCACGCATTCCTATTCCTTAATGGCTGCCAAAGTTGGGTCCCCGTCGGCTCAATCTCACATAAAATGTGAAATAATGCGGCATTGGAGGGTATTTTAAACTGCATTCTATCACCTGTGTTACACGTAGACAAAAGAATAATGACAGAATACAACACAAAAGAATCTAACATCGCATTTTAAGCGGCTTGAATCCACCCAATTGGGCAGTCACTACACCAGTGTGGTGCACGCGAGGACCCGTCATGGCCGACCAAATCCTGACCATGACTTGGCTCGTTGGATTCGTCTATACCTACGACTAAGCAGTCTGGAAATGAATAGTTTACACTACCTACGATGTTCCGTTACCATGGTTTGGTAAGACGACAAAGGAAGTTAGGCCTAACTGCCCGTTTAGTCCAATTGATACTGACGTATTTTCCCGCGTTACCTTGGTAACAAAATGTCGTACATTATAGTGAAAACTATTCCAGCCGTGCACTCAGGAAGCCAACATATGAAATTAAAATTCTGAATTATTATGACATGCATAACAAGACAAACAATTTGAGACCATTTTTATCAAAGTCGGATAAATTTTCTGTGTTTGACCCATGTTGATGAGCTCAAATTTCAACCTTTGACCTTTTCGCTAACACCTCCATGGTCGTAGGTAGGTCAAACCATATATTTTCTGAATCCTTGTGACCTCATGAATATTTTGGTATATATAGCTATTTACCAATTAAATCGGAGCAAATTTGAGTTCTGCCCCTGTTTAACCTGTGACCTCATATTTCTTAAGGGTGCCGTGAGCACCTGTCATTTGTGTGACTCTCAACATGTTAATAGGCATCAACTTTAAACAAGAAACTGTTATACGCAACTTTACATTATAAACGGGAAAGAACAAACGGCGTTTACTAGACTCGTTCCCGGGACTCGTTCCAAAATCCTTCAAAAACCGAGCTGCATGCTAAATCCACCTGAAGCCAATGGTTTTAATTATGTTATGATTATTTTGTGCTCAGGTTGCATTTTTAGGTCTTCCATCTGTGATTTAGTATCAAAATTGATGAACTTGACGTGACAGATGGTATTTTGATCTATTTTTGTTCTAATTAACGTTTGTAACGTATCTTGTAACGCAACCTATACGTGCTGATCCAAACATGCTTTACAGGTTTACCCTGCATGATCTGTGCCTTGTTTCTGTCCATTATATTAAGGGCTCGGATAGCGACGTCTGCACAGTATTTTTGTGAGACATGAGATCACGTCAGAAAGTGATCAGATACACCAAATTGCATTCTTTGAAGATGAGGAATGTCCTCTGATATCATTTATTTTGATTTTTTTTTTAATTCGCGATATAGGCCTAATACAATTTTTTGACATTTAACAGGCCTCGAAGAAAAATTTATACATGTAAATCAAATGATATGTACGTAACGTGTACTGTCTCTGGGAGGAAATGCCGTCCATCAATTTCCTCGTATTTATAATGAAATTTGATGTGTCTGATATGCAGGCCCCACCAAAATGATGTGCAAGGTGGGTAACCGACCCCTTAAGAGAATGTGATATCCTACTTTTATTTTCATGATGATTATGTCAATTTAAGGTTACACAAAGAGACGTATAAAAAACGTATAAAAGACGTATAAAGTTGTTCTCTAAAACAGAGTTTTCTCAGTAATCAAATATCGCAGCGAGTGAAATGTTGGTGCATTGGATGTAGCTTAACATTTTTGTGTGTGTTATATACAAATTATTAGAATAAATTTGAAAATCCTTCGTTTAAAGCATTTTTACCCACCATGTTCACAAGATCAAAAACACGTTCCATGAGGTTTTTTTCAAATGTGCGCTCCGTATAAATCCACACCGAGCGATTGTTTTCTTTCTTTTCGTATTGTATTACAAATCGATCAAAGAAATAATGTTGCCATGGGGAAGAACCAAATACAGTACCGATTAAATTTTAAAAGCCCGTTTTGGGGGAAAAATTTGGAGAATTTGCTTGAGAAAAAGCTGGTTTGTGAAATTATCGATTTCTTGATTACGAGACGTTAATTTAGACATCTGAATACCTACATTATTTCTCAACATTCTGCCAATTGCTATTCCATTTGATTTTCACTCCAAATTGAAGCTAGTTTTGCAAAAAACGAGGTTTTCCTTCATCAGTTCGTTCAAAATTTCAGCGCCGACATGCGTGTTTATTCTAAGAGCCATAATGCGGACGCGATTGTAATCATGTAATTGCATCCAATTGCGTAAGCTGATCTATGGCCGAGTGGATAGAGCGTTGGACTGGGAATCTAATATGAACTATTTTTGTGGGTTCGAGTCTCCGTGTGGCTGAATTTTCTTTTTTCTCTTTTCTCATTTTTACTTCCTTTCTTTCCTCTTTTCTTTCTCCTTTCTTTTTCATTTCTTTTTTTTTTTTCATTTCTTTCTTTCTTTCTTTTCGTTCATTTTCTTCTCTCTCTTTCTTTCTCTTTGTCACTTTTTCTTTATTCTTTCTTGCTCCTTTCTTTTTAGTTTTATTTGATTGATTCGCTGAGTGCAGTGAATCGTGATTGATTGTTTTTCACTTTATATAATTCAGAAATTTGTAGGCCTGCTAAGTCTGTCTTGTTGATTTTCATCCCAAATTCGATTTACAAATAATTGCTTTTTGATATTGTTGTTGTTGCCTACCCTTACATTGTAATCAGGGGAATAGCAGCATTGATTTCATCAAAGATATCAAGGCTATAAATTCAAAATCAACAGATTCAACACATTTTCCAGGGCGTAGCTTGACGAAGTGCCCCCAATCAATTTTAAAATTTATAAAATCCTTGTGAAAATTGCCGAAAACAGCTTGTGCCACCCCCCGGCATCCGAGCTCCGGGCACGAGCTAAGCCAAGTTTCATAGCCTTTTCATGTCTTGACCGTGGATCGATATTATATTGTAAGTATAGGCCTACGTCCCGGTACGCTTGTTCATTTTCTGCATGGCTGTTTCTGTTATGAACTTACGCCCCTCTGAAATCAAGCGCATGAAAAACTCTCGGCTAACCTTAAATGACTTGACGGTTTATTTAGTCAAGTGTAACCCTATTCCTCAAGATGCATTTAAGGAGATGTGGAATTTGCTTGAATGAAAACGGCATTCAAGCATATTTAGATGATTATATGAGCATTAAAACCTTGTCCGTGCTCATCATCATAACAATTTTCTTAAAGCCCCATATTTTGAAATAACGATATTATCAACCTAGTCTCCTCTGAAATTCCAACAAGAATTAAGGTTCCTTGCCCTTATTTGCTGGTGGGAATTTTACGGGAGGTCATTAGAAAATGTTGGAAGACATCTCCCATTCACCCGTGTGTTGTGAATTGACTACGTAATAATCACACAATCAAGGGTTTAGGCCAACAACACGAATCCACTCCTTTTAAAAGCCGTATCTTGCTAAACAAATGTATTTAGGCCAAAATATCACAATTAATATTGATTTGAATATGTTAACTTCATATTTCGTGCAAAAAATTTAAAAACTTAAAAAACCGACTCAGGTACCGATGTAATTGTAACCAATCATTTTACTGTTTCGTAGTGAATCAAGGCTCTGGATGGCGGTGTGCTACAATTCATACTACAGTTCATTTATAAAAATATCAAATTCACTCGATAGTATCGACCATAATCATGATAATAAGGCATATTTGAGCCAAATTTAGACACCATCCGGGTATTTTGCCTTCAGGTACCATGCAATATTCATAAATATACCACTCTAATGCCCCGATGACATTTGGCAAAGCGTTACACAAAATATTAAACACAGGTGCGCTAGAAATTCGGTGTCACGGAAAACAGCTAGCTTTTCTTTTGATGTTTACTGAGGTATGGAGAGCGTGGCCTTCAACACGTAAAATTGGGAAGGCTATTTAGCATAATAAAGGGTTAGTTCCCGATACACTGTGGAGTAAGGAAAGTGGTTATTTGCATATAGTAAATACACTATTAAATCACGGTATGATGTAAATTAGGTGATGATGTCACAGCCCATTAGAGTTAATCCGATTTTGACGTCACTTCTACGGCGTAGAAGTGACGTTGTTAATAGGATTAACTACCATAGCAATAGATGAATACAATTTTGACTATACCGCCCTGCACTACAACGTTCACGCGGTACCGATGCATTGAACCATAGACGTCAAAGAAAGGCTGATCACTCGCACCTGTAAGATAAGTATCTTTGAAAAGAGCGGTATTGTATTCAATCTGTATTTGCTGATATACACAGGGGATTAGTGCAATCTGCTTATAGTGCAGGGCGGTCTATTCAAAAATTGTATTCATCTATTGCTATGGTAGTTAATCCGATTTTGACGTCACTTCTACGGCGTATTGCAACTTGTTGTAATGCACTTTAATAAGGTTGTGCCTAAAATTCCACTTATAGTAGGGATGACCATCATAATTTTATGTTACCCCTATTGCTACAAAAGATTGTTTTCTGGAAAGAACTCATCAACAGAAGTATTTTGGTGGTTAAATGGTCAAAATCGGTCAAAAACTTTTCGAATTATGAATTTTCAAAGTTTCCCATTCTGACCGGTCATTGGAACGAAATAAATTGACAAAGTCTAAATATAGCAATGTGAGCAAAATTGAGGAGAAACTTGATGAGTATTTGTCACCTAGTTTTGCTAACTTCTCTTGTTCAAACTCAATTTATTTTTCTTTCAAATGTGCTTCCATTTGTTTTTCCTTTTCTTCCATTTCTAATTTGTGGTGCTCAAGCGCCATCTTTTCTTGGCGTGCTTTTTCTTGCAATTCAATATAGAGTGCAGCCCATACATGTAGCGGTATTAGGCGAACGGTATAGGTCAAATGTTAAATTTTGGCCTCCACCATTGTCCACAAGATAGAGTAAACAAAATCAATAAAAACTCCTTTAAAAAAGGAATGTGGCGCCCAATGTGAACTTGGACGTGATATGGTGAATTCCATGGTGTGTAGATTTGGTATTATAATGATTTTTCTAGGGAAGAGTAGAAGATGATCAAATGCAAGAGGAATGTGTTTGATTGGGGAAGGTGTTCTGACAATCCAAATATAAACTTAGTCCACCTCAAATGACCTGTAACAATTTGTGATTGACATTACTTAATTCACCTCGGATGACTTTGATCTGACATTCAACATTTTCGCGCTTACACCAATCATATCCATAACAATTTAACTCTTACAACTTCCTGTCAACTCTCTAATTTAAAACTCTAAATTTCTGTCTGTTTGCCTTTTCTGTCTTATACCATTTAGTACACTACAGTTACCATTATTAAGATAAGCAAACATTGCTGGGTAGATAACAGGATTTAGTTATTTACTTAATCCAATCATGGAGGTAGTAAGTAGCTAGTCAATTTTGGTCTTCAGTGTTTTAAAATACAACAATGTAGAACATGTATTATTAATATGCCGTGTTGTTTGCATACAGTTTGCCGCCCAATTGTGCCACCATATTGCAACTTTGGCAATAACCGCTATATAGATTCTATGGTAAATAGCAAACAAAAGCCATCAGTTTAAGAGGCCTTGTTAATTGATCTTATCACTATGGACCACAAGGGTCTCATCCCAATGGCACAGTCCAATAACCTCAATTACATAATCATAGTGCAAAATTTGACCTCAAGTTGCAGAGTATGAGTTTGTGTTCCCAAATTTTCAAAGGATGAATGTACAAATGTATTAGGGTTTAAGAACTGTTCCCATGATAGATGAGCATGTTGTGGATCCTAGTGTATGGTCAAATGTCACCGTCTATCGGGTTCTAAGGCACACGGTAAACTGGTTGAACGCATACAAAGGTCAGGATTTATTGGTGTTTTATAAATCCTAATTTTGTATTTTAAACAAAGAATATACGCTCACCATTTTATCCCGTGCATATCAGAAAACAATAATAAAATAAAATCCAAGCAAATTGTGGTTTTATTTCTGAGCTGGGCATAATTTTAGCAAAACAATTGCGAAGTCAATCTAGCAAGAGTGAAATTAGAAGCTTTTCACAAAGTCATGCCTATATTGTGGCGCGCCTCCGTAGAGGGCGCCACAAAAATCAAAGTGGTCTCAAGTTGTTCCGCTTGGAAAAATATTTTAACCAAAGACATATCTCAGATGTTTCGTTACCTGGTAACAGCTAGGGCAAAAATTAAACGGAACCATTCGACCTCGACCACGAAGTTCTTGTGATATTAGGGGCGCACACCTCTAAATCACTCCGCGTGCGATGTAATGTGGATGAGTTCCGATAAAAACAAAATCTTTTAAGGTATTTTTGGCCTTTCTGTGGACTTGTAATCAAAAAGACAAGCATGTTTTAGCTTATATAAAAGTTTGAGACCCATACATAACTTGAGTTGCCAAAAAAGTTGCATAACACATTTTTGAAACAATGGCCAGAAACGGGTTTCCAGGCTAGAGAACGGATCGAAAATGGTAATGGCGCTGTTTAAACGCCCATATCTCGCAATGTTATTGGAAGACTACCCGTACATTGAAACATTAAATTGTCATCGATTTGCAATCGATTGGTGGTATTTTTATATTCAAATTGTGCCAAAAAGGTCTAAAATCGCGCAAAGAAAAGACAGATTGTCACGTGTTTCAATGGGATGCTTATATATTTGCGCAAACTAGTTAAGACTGTGCACTGTGACTAATCTAAGCTATATCATCAATTCTATCCGCGTTTTTATATGCTGCACTGAAATTATATACGTATACCTACAAAATGAATTATTTTGATAAATTGCTAACTTAATACTTACTTGATCTGATTTTTCCGTGCAGGGTAAAGGCACAATCACAACCTATTGGTTAACTGGTCGATCAGCTAACAGCGTAGCGCCTATTTCTGCCAACATATCGCAAACCGGAGAGGATGTGCTAACTCTTCACGTACCTGATATAGCTATGCAGGCACCTATTGTTGATGAGTTCTGATGAGTATTAGAGTACAAAATCTTATACGTGACAGGTGGTGCGCGTCAGGAATTTACTAAATTCAGGAATTTTACTTTGTCGACCGTGTATTAAATCGAATGTAATTATTTTGACAATTTAAAACGCTTAAAACATGGATATATAGTTTAGCACCCCTAATGCAAATTGGCAACGCCCCTAGCATTCTAAATATTGTGTAGCCTAATAAATTAAATCATAGGCTTAGGAACCGGAGGCTTGTGGGGCTCAGCCCCGTTATTAGTTTTGGTGCCCCCCCCCCCAATAGTTCTAGGTGAAATGAAAAAAATGTCACCATAAACCAGGAAAATTTGGTATTCTTGACGTATACTTTGCACATTTTTCTGGTATTCTTGACGTATACTTTGCAAATTTCTCTGATTCCGAGGGACCTCAGGCAACCCCCCATCAAATGTTGATAAATAGCCACGCATTTTGTTCTGACCTGTTTAAAGGGCATTTCGTGATCCACAGCCTCATCCCCCCCCCCCACTTTTCCCAAAAAAGTTGAGATTTTTACACCACTGGATACCTCTGGCTACATAATGTTTATGTACCAAATATTTCTTGCAGATTAATTCGTTTAGCAAAAATATCGCCAAATTTGAATTTCGTTCTGGTGCACTAGAACGAAATTACAACACATTGTCTATGTAATACACATAATCATGCATAACTCACAAACGCAAAATCGGAATCAACTGAAATTTTGGAAATAAGCTTTTTTCGTGGATATCTACTGAAAAATGTCATAAAAAGAGGATGCTAGGATCACGAAATCCTCCTTTAATAGTTTTGAGACGCACATAATGGGCCGAGGGACATCCGACTAAGGCTATTGACAATATCCCGGTGACTGACCTCTGTAGATCTCAGTGAGCCTGTTACGTCATCTGCATTAAACTGCATCCACCAGTGGTCCACATTGCGCTTGTAACGTGATGTTTCGTTACCCCGATTGTACGAATGAGGGCAGCTGTCGTTTTTTTCTGTTCTGCACATATAAAATCTGAATTTTTGTCAGTTTTTGATTTCAAAACGCACGGTTGTTTGTCAATACGCAAGCTAACGACTATCATGTTCTTTCAACACATAATATATTCAAGTACAAGCTTTAAAATTGGCTTCTTTAGAAAGCAAAAATTATGGGAGCTATTCATCATTTTCTACCCCGGTATCCAAAGATTTATCGTCTGAATTTCAAATCGTGTATAGCACATACACGTGTATCGATCCCGGGTATTGATTGATGCTGTACAATGTAATTATTTACCAGGCGATGTCGATGTGCGTCGGGGAATGGCGGTAGCCTCGAGGATGTTTTACAATCCATCAATCAAGTGGTGGGGAGGCTCATACCGTACTTATCAAAGCGTCTAGACCCTTCCCTGGCCCGTCCCTGGCAAACTGTCCTTTTATCTTGTAATGTTACGTTTTATATTCCGTTTCCTTTGGTATAAAAAAAAAATGATCCCTATGTGTTTGTTTTGGTTCACGATGCGTAACTCTATTTCTTACTTTAAAACTACCTTACTAATGATATTTTTATTTATATAATATTGTTGTGTCATCAGCAGAGAGAACAAATTGGAACAACTTTTGTGTATTTATTATCGTATATGTATAACATAAATAACAGGGTTTCAAGAGCTTACCCTTGGGGTACACCACAATTTATATTATAAATTGTAAACTTTAAAATTAACATAATTATTATCATTTACAATTTTGCCAAATGTCCACGTAATGTCATCGTAATGACAACTTATTGTTGTTTCTAAGAATATTTTACATTATAAGATTATTTCACATAATAAACATGTTGACTAAACGGTTCGTTAGACCAACATATTTCTCACTGTTTTGTGATGCAACTTTCTTCTACCATAACTAAATAGCTATACATCAAATAAAAATATATAGACTTTGAAAGTGTACATAAAGTTACGTTTCTTCTTTCATGCATAGACTTTGAAAGTGCATAGTTATGACTGGATTCTTGTTGTCATTTTTGAACCTACAGCTACAACACGATGAAAGTCACACCTGGTTCACAAATGCCAAGTTAACGATTAAAAATGTTAATGTCAGAATAACGGATAAAAACTCAAAATTCACACAGGTGCCTTCAATTTCATTAAATTACTATTTCTATTAAAATGTTAATCAGAAAAGAAAATGTTTAGAGTTATTTAGAAGGGTAGGTTTTCATTTAAAATGTAAATCCCTTTTATTGACCTTTCATTATTTTTACTTAGCTACGGCTTGATGAAAGTACACACCTGGTACGCAAATTAAATGTCAGGTTAACGTTTTTTGTATAAAAAATGTTAATCAGAATGCAAATATGAATGAAAACTCTGCAAAGTTGCATAAAATGCACAGAGTGCCTACAATTTCGTAAAATTACAGTCTCTGTAAAATGTTAATCAGAAAAGACCATTTTGAATTTATTTAGAAAGATAGATTTTCATTTAAATTTTTAATCCATTTAACTGAATTGTCATTTTTGTACCTAGCTGCATCGCGATGAAAAAACACAGCTGCTTTACTGACTGATATTGAGTTCAATGGTATTTACTAAGGGTAATAAGAACTCAAAAACGCATACAAACTCTGAAAAGTTGCAGACGCACATTTTACCACTCTGTTCCTACGCCTGTTGCGCATCCGCTTGTCCCAAGGCCCGCCCAAGGCTTTCCACTCTGAGTGATCAAAAATTGGGGCGAAATGGCGTTGTCAGAGGCGTTGTAGGCAACATTTCCTTGATTTTTTTTCTTTCTCAAAATGAATGTTTGACTGATACCACAAAATAAATCTTTTTGCATATAATTTATTTGCTCGGTCAGTCTTGCTTTGATGAGGACAAAAATGTTCTTAAATCGTTATAAAACGTGTTATATAATACACGCGTTTTGTTTTTTGTAAAAACATTTTAAAAACATTTAAATGTCGGGTTATATAAAGGTCATGAAAACATTTTACTGACGTTTTATATATCTTCTGTATAACCTGACATTTAAACGTTTTCTGTATTTTATTTTTTTTTTTTTGTGTGTGTGTTTGCTGGGGAAATTCTTTAATATCCTGGTCATTAATGTGGTTAAAACGTAGTATATAAATATTTTAAGCACGAATTTTTTTATTCGCAATGCACGGATTTTTATTCTCACTGCACGAACGTGCCAGGAGGCACGTTAAATTAGCCCAACCTCAATGTTGCAAATCTTCCAAAACCACTGAATTTTTCGTTTATTATTAAAGAGAAAGGAATCATCGAGAGGTCAAGGCAACGCTGCCTCATTTCTATTTTGGCCATTTTGAGAAAGTTGCATTTAAAGAATACTGTATAAGGCTAATAAAAAAAAAATTTGGTACGAACATTTTAGAAAATAATGAACTTTCCAATGATAGTAAAGATTTACGTACTGGTACAAAAAGTATATTCTCGATATAGGTAAATATTATAACTCGCCAAATATAAAGAACATAATAGGAAAATATGTGCGGTTTTGATCATAATTTTAAAAATATACATTGGACTTTTAAAACTAGGTGTCAATTTGAAGCTAGAATTATTGTAGGCCAGATGGCGTATATCAGATATCGCGTTTTGCATCTGAATTCTTCCTATGGTCCACTGGTCTGTGTTTTTATTGCGGTTGAAAATGGACGTGAATCAAAGGCTTTGTTGTCAAAATTGGAAAGTCCATTATTTTCTAAAATGTTTGTACCAAAATCTCATTTTCGCCAAAATTGAGATGAAGCAGCTAGCGATTCACTGAGCTCTCGACAAGTTGCCAAAAATTTGAATGTGTGCTCTGGGAATAGTCTTGCACTGTATATGCAACGTTTGTGTGTGGGTGTTCTGATGTATGAAAAATAAACTAAAATTAAAATGATGATGCTTTGTCTTAATTTTCAATTATTTTTTTAACAATTGTTGAATATAATAGTTTACTTTTTCCGTTTTTGTAAGAACTAAGGTTTCAGATAAATCTGTTTTCACTGCCTGGTAAAATAAAATGTTTTTATTCAAAAGTATGAAACCAAATCAAGCAAATTGAGGACAATGTCGTAGTAAAGTCAATATTCATATTTTCATTAGTTTAATCAACTTTAATTTGAATGAATGCCGCGCCGTCAAAACGATTGGTATCCAGTTTTCATTGATAATGGATGAACCTGATACATCAACATTCAGCATTAGACATTATGGACATTTCAAGAGACTGAGTATCCAATACTGTATTTGGAAGAAGCAGACTTTTCAAAAAACATGAAATTGATGGTTCTCAAATTGATACACCCTGTACAAAAGAATGACATTGTTCTGATTTTGCTTGATCGGTGTATCTTTTTGACATCAAGAGCAAATTAATAAAATAACCACCCAATGCCTTTGTGGTCTTTGCTAAGAATGGAAAACCACGCGCAGCTTGAACATAGATCTATGTCGATCTCGCAAGAGTCGACTAGAGGCGTTTGGAGATTAGAACCTAGCCAGTGCAGGGTAAGTGGCCATGCAGACGAATATTCGTTCAACAAGTATTCGTTATTCAATCCTTTTCAATTCATTTTGATCTTCTAACGAATGTATGTTTGCGGAATATCATTATTATATGTTATGTCGAATGTCTGTTGGAAATTTATTATTGATTTTACTTCATCAAACATTCGTTATAAGTTAAACATTACTAGAAATAGAATGGGAATATTTGCATCGAAAAAAATATGGTATTCTACGTCCACTTTAAAGTATGTCCTGTAAAAATCTGTTCCTAGGTACGTGATCGAAACATTCCCATGCATATCAGTCTCTATATCCTTATATGGGGGGGGTTACTTCTAGTCTCGAGGCTCCAACTATAGGGGTAAAAAAAAAAAAAAAATGACTCCTTTAGCTCTAAGTCCCACTAGGGATATCAAATTCACCTCTTCTAGTCTCGGGGGGAGTGTTATCAAATTGGCTGATACCATGCCCACGTTGATTTTAAAAATGTTACTTTATTACTTAGAAAAGTCATTGCTGGTCAATAATTGCCCTATTTGTGCACTTAATCTTATCAAAGTATTCTAGCCATACTTTGATCTTATAGGGGGACTTTCATCGAAACTCTCTATAATAGTTAGAGGTAGGTATGTTTTTATAGAAATCTGGATGCACTACAGGCCATGGGTTTTTATACAAATCTGGTCCCGCTAGTGGGTATAGGCCTAGATGTTCACTTAAAACTAAATAGTCTACGGTATAGTCCCAGTCCCTGCCTGGAACTGGTATAATGGGTTCCAAAAATATCCCCTCCCCATCCCGTGGGCTTATATATCATGGCAATTTAAAGATTCGAATGCTACAAAGTAGGCTATTATTTTGTTTTCTTGGTAAAATTAGATTTAGATC
The DNA here is from genome assembly GCF_039555335.1 of Amphiura filiformis. Taxonomy (NCBI): domain Eukaryota; kingdom Metazoa; phylum Echinodermata; class Ophiuroidea; order Amphilepidida; family Amphiuridae; genus Amphiura; species Amphiura filiformis. The sequence continues at coordinate 181,808 of NW_027305486.1, read as the reverse complement.
ATTATTTTTGTAAATTAAATCAAATACTGGAACTAAAATTTGCAACTCACTTTGCTACGTTGCGTCCGAAAGCATCGGACTTCATCAGGCATCTGATTTAGATCATTTTGACCCATTTAAATACACACATAATCAATATCACATAAAATAGACAGAAACTCAAGAGATTTTGGTTATATTTCTTTCCATAGGACGGATTGGCTTTAATAATCTTAAAGCAAAATATTGTTGTACATGCTCCGCAAGAAAATATAAAAAATATACACAAAGCAGAAACAAGATACCGTAACTAATCCGTAAATATACCGTAAGTCTGTAAAGATTAGATTTACCATACTTTGTCTGTAAAATTAACATCGTTTGTCTTAGTTCGTGCAAAGAAGGACGAGTTTAGTTTTCGTGTGCTCTGACTGTCTGTCATGTTCAATTTTTAGAAATCGACTGCTCAGTACCAGAAGTGCATTAAGTGCAATAGCTGCCATGTGTAGATGAGTACAATATACTTTGTGTAATTATCGCCAAATGTTCACAGGGCAGCTATTGCACTTACCCTCTTCTGGTACTGAGCAGTCGGCATGTGTAACTCTGATCATTTTGTTTTACGTGATAAATTTCAGTTTACTTTAAAAACTTGCCGAACAAAACTGTCCAATTTTTTGCACTTGTCATTAAAGAAGCGGTAATAAGCGTTGAATTTATTTTTGTTTACCAGGACTACCACCATCTATAGATTATACAGGCATACGAAATTAAGACATTTCAATTTATGAGATATATGGTAGAAACGAAAGACATATTAATGAACCAAGCAATAGTTTACGCCAAGGGAATTGAAAAATTAAAAATTATTAGACAAAAAAATGTTGCTTTCCTCCCTCAGCTCCCCGCGTTCTCTCAAAAATGCAGTGTTTCCTTAATTTGTCAATTTTTTTCATTTTCGCATGTCGCCCCCTTTATACCTGATAACCTCCCCCTCCCCTCCCCCATTCTCTATCCTCTGGCCTGAATATTGATCGGTCCTATAAACATGAAGTATGCAGAATGCTGCACTGCACATTAAGTGGTTTATATACTGCAAAAATCCTATGTTTTAGGTGCTTTGAAATTGGGCTATTCCAGTTGAAATCCATACACCCCCTATAGAAGTCATGACCTTAATCTTGCACACAGGGAGTGTGAATTTCAAATGGGGATTACCTGAATGGGTGACTCCATTTGAAATCTATACCCCCTGTGTGGGAGATCAAGGCCATGTCTTCCATAGGGGGTGTATGGATTTCAACTGGAATAGCCCAGACATATCCACACAATACATTACCTATCTCCAATACCATAAACATTATAATAATTATATACAATGCATAATCTTCTGTTAGCTCTTTTTTATCTTTACACAGCGCAGTATATACATCAGATATAAAACATAATAATTATTTACAAAACATTACATTAACAATAAAAATAGGTTTTTACATTAAATTATAAAGTTAGACAACACACCCACGCCTGCTGCAAGAATAACTATATTGAAAATGTTACTATAACTCTTTCCGGTTCCTTTTAGAAATATTGAAATATTTGACTATACAAGACTTCTCATCGGAACCTTTTTAGGTTCTACTTAGAACCTTTTTAGGTTCTACTTAGAACCTTTTTAGGTTCTACTTAGAACCTTTTTAGGTTCTACTTAGAACCTTTTTAGGTTCTACTTAGAACCTTTTTAGGTTCTACTTAGAACCTTTTCCTAAGATACCCAGCACACACACAAATGTTCTTAAAACATTTATTCAAAACGTTTTAATAATATATATATAATGTCGGGTTATATATATAAAGATCATGAAAATAGTTTTTCAAAACACAAATAACATTCTGTTTAGAATGTTTTGCATTAAGTTTTCAAAAAGGTTGTTTTTAATATTATTAAAACGTTATATTATACCCTTTATATAACCCTACATTTAAACGTTTTCTGTAAAACATTTTGTGTTTATTGGGTAGGCTACTATGAAAACGAAATGAAACTTTGCATAATAATGTATATAGTTTAACTCGAAATATGTCTCTCTCTCCCCCTCATCTCTCTCCGTCTCTCTCACTCTCTCTTGTTCTCTCTTCTAGCCCATCCTCTCTCTCTTTCTCACTCTCTGACTCTCTCTCTCTCTCTCTCTCTCTCTCTCATTTCCACCTTATTGCAAATAATCTAGGCATTCTTTGGTAGCAAAATGTTAAACATCTTGTAATTTCTATTTTACATAAATAGTACTTATATTAAAAAACAAAAATGGGGGACCCTTTTGATAGCCTATGTAAAATGTTTCGATAATTAAAAACGGTTCTCCAAAGTGAAAAGGAAATTGCCATAAATGAGTAATTATTTTTCTTCAAAATGCTTGAAATATATAGAAATCAATTCACGAATATATGTTCATTAAATTACTTGATATTCAGTTATACACCATATTATTTTAACCAAAACAGATTAGGATTATAAACTCTAACACGGCGAAATAAATATTTCACTGGTGTGATCGTGTGGGCATTATCCCAAATAAGCTGAACATATGCTTTCTACCGTTTTGCATACACTTGTATGGCTTTATGTATTATACACTTTCACGGCTTCATGTATTGAATATAGACCTCAGCAGCAAGAAACACACAACATTATTAATCTTATAGTAAAAATTATATACATATCAAAATATTGCACTTTTTGTATCTATTACATGAATACGCATTTCTTCTTTCACTATACACTCTTAAGAAAAGAAAGTTCAAAAGAAACCTTTTTGTCCTCTTAGGAGAACCCTTGTTGGTTCTCTTGGTTCTCAGAAAGAACCATAAAAGGATCATAGGACACTGTGAGGAACTCTTTTGGTTCTCTAAATCATGGGCTATTTTAGTTGAAATCAACACTACCCGTGTTGAAGATTTTGGAAATATCTTCCACAGAGGGAGTATGTTTTTCAAATGTAATTGGTCAGGGTTAATCATTTTGAAACCCATACTCCCCTGTATGGCTTTACCTATATCTTCCACAACTAGAGTGTATTTCAAATGGAAGTTACATAGTACCCAATTTTCTATTTTAATAAAAACTCATACGCCCTTTGTGGACAACTTTAGCTAAATCTTACACAGGAGTAGTGTGGATTTTAAATGGAATAGCCCATTAAGAACTTAAGAACTTTTTTGGTTCTATAAATCTTATACACTTGCTATGGATGTTGTTAAAACAATAAGCATGATTAGTGTGCTCTTAAGTTAAAAAACAAAAATACTGTACTATTTGGTTTTTTTCACAAAGTGTTCGGTGAGATGAAGTTGCTAATGTTTCATAGTCTGCTTTTTGGTGATTTTATCTAAGAAACTGTCTCTTCTTTCTGTAGTTGTTGTTCTGTCTGTTACCACGTTAGGTTCACCATCTGTGTAAAATAAAAACAATTAACAAAATGGTTAGTTAAGTTCAGTAGGTAATGGGGATACGCATCCTGCACAAAAACAAATAAACAGTTAAGTTCGTTTTTGATAAAACATGTTTTATGTGGATATGGATAATGACAACAAAAGTCAATCTCAATTCGGTATTGTTCTTCTTCTTCTTCTTCTTCCAGTTGTAGTGAAGGCTTCTTGAAAAGAAGATTACTTTTATGTGTCATGTCAATAAAATATTGCAAATAAAATGGACAAGCTAAGATATATTTAAAGATGTCAGTATCTTAATGTGTCATTCTTTTCCTTGTTCTTTTATCTTCAATTCTGTTTCTTTCTTCTCTTCCCATATAGGCCAGCATGCTTATATATGCTTCTTAGCCTGACTTGAGCATTTTGCTTGAGCCTGGTCCCATCAGGACCCAATCGTGTCTCCGCACGGTGCGACCGTATAAACAAACAAACAAAACTTACATTTGCATTTTGCACAGCATTGTTTTCCGTCGTGAATCTGTTCTTCTTCCGGACATGTTAACTTTCTACATGTTTTCCGACTGCATTTCGTATGGCCATTCTGTACAAACAAACAAAAAACCATATTAATAATTTGCAAGAAATAAAAAGAAAATGGATTTTTAGAAAATATGTAGTTCATGGTCTTGAAATATGCATGTTTTGAATCCTAATTTAAGCACGCACACATGCACAAAAAGATCTCAAATTTGAAAATAGGCATAAGTGTAAGACCATATTAAGTGATTTGCAGACTCAAATCAACATTATCAAGTAATGCATTTTTTAAAAAAATGATTACTCATTTATGTGTTAAAAGGAGAACAGCACAAAAAAATTGAGTAAATATTTACTCAAAATTAAGAAAATTGTAAGAAAGTTGCGTGCAATTTATACATAATTGAGTAAAAATTGACTTACGTTGTCGAGTTATTCCCGTTTTACTGAATTTACTCAGTATTGAGTAATGTTTATTTAGAGTGCATAGTCTAAACCTCAAAATATACATCAAAGAAATGATAATAAGTAATTGGCCTTATTGGGTAAGAACTCTGCAGCGTTTTAACAGTGAAATTAATATAATAAGATAATTACCTTGCAAGCGCACGTCACACATGGCATTGTACCAACAGGAGGAACATAGGGATGCCAATCTTCGCCATTTCTGTAAAATGTCTCTCCAAAAGAACAGCCTGTGAATGAGAAAACAATCAGATGCATTAATTGATTAATTATTATGATATATATGTCAAGTAAATTTCACAAGAACAACAAAACATTTTCTGAAGAGAGATTTGAACCAGTGACATCTGAATAACATCAGTGAGTTCATGGAGCTCTTGATTTGCTATCTTATAAAGTCATCAGTTCGAATCCCATTCAGGCAAGTAATATGCCGTTTGTACCATTTTCCATTATATTTATCATGTTTATGTGATTGTTTCAATTTGCACGTTGATGTAATGTGTAAGAAGAATCGCCAAAATAAAAGCTGCAAAAAATATGAAAGTCTTAGATTTCGACTTCTTTTATTATTTGAAACCGTTTACTTATTTTGTAATGTATTTTGACTGCTCAGTGCCAAAAGTGGGTAAGTGCAATATAGCTGCCATGTGTATGTGAGTACAATATACTGTGCCAATTGCCAAATGTTCACATGGCAGCTATTGCACTTACCCACTTCTGGCACTGAGCAGTCGATTTGCGTACTGCATTTTAGCTTGAGAGGGCACAGGTTTTAACCCCCTGGACACCACTGGTCATCTAACAGCATTTCTGATTGGTTGATAACTTGAAATGCTCATTTCAATTGCCAATTATAACTAGTCTGTCTTTAAACTATTTATGGTCAAACTTGCATTTGCAGATGATCTTATTAATACCCTTCTTGATTGGTTCAAAATTGGACACAATATTCATTTTGGCCAATCAGCATGTAGTTCTCATGTATCTTACCTCTCTCAACTTCATCAGCTTGTAGTAAGGCTTCAGTAGGTACGGCAGGTGTAGGCGTTGGCTCATCAGGACACACCTGGCAACAATCCATAGGGTTCAATCTGATAGGGTTCTCACATGTTACCTTTGGACATGATATCCTTGTACAGTTGACTGTTGAACCAGGCTGGAAAGAGTGCGAGGGAAAAACAGGTTTAGAACACGAAAATGAGTCACAAAAATTTTGTTTAGCACGTTTTCAAATGCATGTGTGAAAAAGTTTTAAAAGTCTACAATTAAATTAGGTTCAGAACACTTTCAATCATTCAGTTTCTTTTCACAAATATAAGAAGAAAACAAAGTCATTCAAACTAAAAGACAAATTATTCTGCTATCTATGAACATCAGAATCAGATCATCCAAATAATGCCCTCTTTAAAAGTTACTTTAATCCCTGTCAATTACAAACACGCAAATCACGCGAAAATGTATACACATTTTACATTACTCAAGCACAAATAGGCCATTTCATTTCAAATCCACTCTACCCTGGGTGGAAGATTCAGCTAAATAAAGTCTTCCACAGAGGGAAGTTTTGAATAGAATAGACAATTGAGTATAACTTCCATTTGTATACTCACTCCAGTTGTGAAAGACATAGGGAAAGCCATAATACAGGGGGAGTATGGGTTTCAAAGTGATTAACTCTGACCAATTACAGTTGAAAAATACTCCCCTGTGGAAGATATTTCCAATATCTTCCACAGGGGTAATGTGGATTTCAACTGGAATAGCCCAAATGCATTATTCCAGCAGCAGCTTACCATGCAAGTACAGAGAGCACATTTGATATATCCAAATGGCGGTACAAAGGGATGCCATTGAGAGCCGACTCTGTGAAGCTTTTTGTCTCCTTCGAAGAAGCACCCCTCAGTTTGACGGTTGGGGGAAGTTGGAACAACTGGTGCAGCTATAATTTGAAACAAAAATAAGTGTGATGTTAGATGCTTTGATCATTTTTCGAAGTTGATAATGGAGATCTTCTTCTTCTCCTCCTCCTCCTTCTCCTCCTCCTCCTCCTCCTTCTTATTCTTCTTCTTCTTCCTCCTTCTCCTCCTCCTCCTCCTTCTTCTTCTTCTCCTTCTTCTTCTTCTTTCATCTTCTTCTTCTTTTTGTGTTTCTTCTTCATCATCATTACACCAATCCTTAATTTACTTACGTTTTGGGCATACTTGGCAGCAATCCCCTGGTAGTATGACGGGATTCGGACAGGTGATTACAGGACAGACTACTGGGTCGCATATAACAGCTCGCCGCTAAAACAAGAAGAGAAAAGACACAATGACCATCAATTAACTTGTCATAATAATCTCAGAAGTAATGACCAAAGATTTTAATCATTTAAATTCGATAAGATTAAGTTGAT